>NC_056679.1:219003668-219309502 GCF_018350215.1 Panthera leo
ACTTTTTAGCCTTTTTCTCTACCCTAAGCAGCAAACCCTTAACATGCTCAGTTACCCTACTCTCTTCCTTCCCTTCTCACTATCCCTATCGTAAAACCTCCATTAACTAATAAGAGTGAAATAAACTGGATTTTTTCCAAGTCCTGATCCTGAATCTATAAATATATATTTATTTCTACCCATTTTACTTCTGAAGAAATACAAGTTTTGTTCCTGTTTGAGGGCAGGTTCTTTACTTGAGCCTTTGGTTTTCTCAAATAACCTCTGAAACATGGTTTCATCAGGTACCATCTGTATATCTGATGTATCTGATGATTGTTTTCTTCAATTTACAATTATGATCAAATATTTTACTTTCTTTTTTAAAAAAGGAAAACACATATCTTGTTTTAATTCCTTCATATTGCTTCTCATCCAGGCCTGCTTCTTCTAATCATAAGCTGTTTCAATTTCTTCATCTCTTATTTCTTTCACAATCTACTAGTATCTAACATCTGCCTCAGTGATATCAAAGCAACTTCTCCTGCTTAGGTTCCCAAGTCATATATTGGTCACCCCCCTCAACATGTCTTTAATAAGTATACAATATGTGTCAGGCACTGTTGATGTGGTTAGATTAAATCATCAGAGGAAAGAATAAAGGAAACAGGCAATATTTCTGCCCTTGAGTAGTTTATATTCTACTGGGCTGAACAGATTTTTTTTTTCCAAATCAATGAACATACTCAATAGATAGATTATTCAGTATGTGAAGAGTGGTAAGTGATATATTCATATACATTTTAGAAAAAGAACAAAGAGTGAAAAGAAGAAGAGTACAGTAAGAGGACTAAGGAGTGGCCTGGAACATGAGTTACAATTTTTTTAAATGTTTATTTATCTTTGAGAGAGAGAGAAAGGGAGAGAGAGTGCACACACATGTGTGTATGTGGGGGCAAGGCAGAGAGAGGGGTGAGGAACAGTGGTTCTCAAGTGGGCTCTGTGCTGACAGCAGAGAGTGTAGAGCTCAAACTCACTAACGCTGAGATGACCTGAGCTGAAGTCCTGACATTGGATGTTTAACTGACTGAGCCACCCAGCACCACTGTGAGTTACAATTTTTAATTGAGTGGTCATACTTGACTTTATTGAGAAAAAGAGAGAAGCATACCTAACATGTTCAAGGAATACTAAAGAGGTCAGTGTGGCTATAGCAAGGGAGGGCATAGCAAAGGATAAATTCACAGAGGTAATGGAAAGCAGGATTATGTAAACCTTGTCGGACATTGTAAGGTAAATGACCTTCATTTGAAACGAAATGGGTTGTGTGATACTTATGAGCAAGAGAGTGACATGATTTGACTTAGATTTCAGAAGTGTCACCCAAGATTCCATCTTGAGAATAGACTTTGGAGGGCAAGGGTATGTGCATGGAAGCATTTAAGAAGCTATTATAATATTCCAGGAGGAAGTTGGAAGGACTTCGACCAATACAGTAGCATTATGGTGTGGTTGAAGTATTGTTAGAAGACAGAAATGGTCATATTCTGAATATGAGTCCAGGTGGTTCCAACAATATTGGACACGGGACCTAAGAAAAAGAATGACTCCAGGGTTTTGGGCCCAAACAACTGGATCAGATGGATTTCAGTCAGGAATTTCAGAAAACATGAATAGTAGCCACCACTCAGAGAGCCACAAAGCCATTCAAGGAAGAAATCTTGAGAAGTCTTTCAGCACCTTACTAGAGGGAATATGATCCTCAGACAGCAGCATGGGCATCACCTAAAAGCTTGTTAGAAATGAAAAATCTCAGTCCCATGGCCAACCTACTAAATCAGAATCTCCATTTTCACAAGATCCCAGGGTGATATGCATGTATGTTCAAGTGTGGAGAGCACTGCTTAAATAACATGTATCAGATACAAGGAAGCATGAAACTAGCAAATTTTTGAAAAAAATTCCTTAATAGATAGTGTAAGTTTAGAGGGAAGTTATTGAAAGTTATTGCTGTTACCTTTATACAAGAAATTTGATGCTATCGCCTTTCCATAAACTTAAAATGTCTATTTTTAAAGAAATCCATTTATACCCTGTTTATTGCCCTTCTCTCAATTCCCTGATTCACATATCCTAATTTTTAATTCTCTTATTCCTGTCAGAGGTGTATTTGCTGTAACTACAATCATATTATGATTCGGCCACAAATGACCAGCGATATCAGTTAGTCCAGAATTTATTTAGAGATACTGGAAAAGAAAGATCTCTGGAGCTTGCATAACAAATGCAAGGTCATGTAGCTAGTTAGAGGGAGAGTTGGGCAAGAATAAAAGACCACTGAATTCTTGAAAATAATGAAGTTGTGATTTTTGAGAAGTATTTCATAGCTCAGATTTCTATTGGCCACATAATTTTACCACAAATATGAATAAGTTGGCAAAAGTTTCCTTCTACAAAATGCTTGTCAAAAGCATCTGTAAGCTCATAAAGAAAATAATTTGTGTTAATCTACCCATAATATGTGGCATATGTCTAGGACAATATTGTTAAATTAAGGGGTGCTGTGTTAGCATGTTAATATTAGCTACTGTCATATATTTGGCAACAAATAAGCATTAAAGACATAAAATATAAATCTCAGAGCAATCAACTCTGGAAGCAATTCTTAATGCCAAATTGCACTTCATCTAGCACGTAATGCTGATGATCATACTGCCAGGCTGCCATAGCACAGACTGGCAGAGAGGCTCCTCTCATACTGGCCCAATTAATAGTTCCAAACTGGAGTTTCACTGATTATTTTACAAATACTGGTGGAATTTTCATAGATTCCACTGAAGACACATTTCCTCAACAATTTTTGTTTAAGTATTTCTATACTGTGGTTTTGTCCTATACCTAAAGCTTTCCTCCATCACAACCTCGCTATCACCTGGCCAACTTTTCTTTTCGATCTCAGAATGCTCATCTCTTGATTTTTAAAGAGCTTTCTGACTCATTATCAGCATAGAACCGGTATTTCTCTTTCTTAGTTTCTGTAGAATACTTTCCTCTATATTATTCATCTTGGCTTTATCATTTCATAAGATGAAATTGTGTACTGTGGTTGTTAGACAATGTGTTTCAAATCCTAAATTGTAAGATCCTTAAGGACAACAATACGTCTTCTTAACTCAGGTCTATTAACTCTGTGGATAAGAATACCATAAGAATAATGAAAATAGCTAGATTTCATTGTATATTTATGTTACAAGATATCTTATACATTCTTATGAGTATTACCTCAAAAACACATGAAGCTGTTTCTATTAGCCCAAAGTGGCTAAGGGCCTTGCCCAAGCCCAATCAACCTGCGTGTTGTATCAATAGGATTCTACCTCCTGTTTCTAGAGACTGTGAATGTATTATTTTGCAATACTATTTTGACAACGGGTCCAGAATGGTACAGGCCCTTGCTTTATATTTTAACTTTTCGTTCACTCCATGTGGCAAACTTGGGAAACAGATGTAAATTCTCTGGGATTTTTTTCTCATATTTATAACATTGTAACACTTAACATGGCAGTGCTGTTAATCATTCAGTAAGATAATAAACCTAAAGTTTGTGAACTAAATGATACATTTACTAAAA
This sequence comes from Panthera leo, assembly GCF_018350215.1. Classification (NCBI taxonomy): domain Eukaryota; kingdom Metazoa; phylum Chordata; class Mammalia; order Carnivora; family Felidae; genus Panthera; species Panthera leo. Next base: position 219,007,279 of record NC_056679.1, read on the forward strand.
TCTTAGTATCACCCTAATTTCCATTTGCTACATTCTCCATAGAGCTTATCAACGAATATTTTTTTTTCTACACACTGAGTGTTCAGTAAATTTTGAAAGCAATTTGCATATGGTGGAAACCAAACTACCTATATTTTACTTCCTTTTTGGAATTATTTTTCTAAGATCTATAGATACATGTCACAGTGTTTACTTGACCCATGATTAACTTTCCTTGACAAACAAATTTTATCACATTTTATGGGTCCTAGGTGGGGGATCCTAAAAAATCCAGGTAGCAAATTGTGTGTACTTTAGGTTTTACAGTTTCTACTGAAAATTGACCTTTATCATTTTCTTCAATAGGAAAAACCTGTTATGCATCACTTTAAAAAAAAAAAAAAAGAAAGAAAGAGTTCTTAGACAGGTTCCCATCACTTCTGGTCTATGAAAACAATTTTAACAACAGGGATGAGTGACTTTTTTTCTGAGAAGCCACATGCAATTGTGTTGTCAGTATGAGAACTAAAAGCATTTGGTTTATACATGTGGTATGGCTGTCTTAATCTTTTAGTTCATCAAATTCCAAGGAGTGAGCAAAAGGCAAAGATTGTAGCTTTAGTTGCCAAAGAGAGTGTGAATCATCTCTCCCAAGATTTTAAATATCTTTTTTTAGCTTGGAGGCAGAAAGCAAACAACCTGAATGAAAACAGATTTAGGCTGTAACAAGAAGACAGAATTTAACCAGCATATGCTAAAGCGCCTTACCAAAACGGAACAAAAGTTTTATGCAGAAATGTTACTTCAAAAAAATGCAGTAAATCATTCACATTATGTTCAGTGGACCTTATGATACCTGTAAATGTCACGAGAACCCTAATCAGATTAAGAACTAGAAATTACAAAAACAATAATCTGTCATGGGGAAGGTTTTTTGATACTTACTGGTTAATACAAGATTTTATTAGAGCCATCTACCTATCTCTAATCTAAGGCTTATATAGCCAAGTTAGTTATCTACTACTTTATATTTTCACTGGATTGATGAACTTTAGTAAAACAATGTATTATATTTAAATATTATTTAACTTAACATTTAGTAATAATCCTACTGTACAATGGGATAAGGTAGGGCATTTATATATAATGGACTGAAATGGATTTACATATACATAGACATTTCACTTAAAATTAAGATGACATTTCAAATCAGTATGAAAAGAATTGATTATTCAAAGATTACTGTAGAAACATTTGTAGTTCTATCCATCTAATTATCTGTCAATGATACATATAGATTAGTGTTTTATACTTTATGACAAATTCCAAGTGGATCCGATTCTAAGCATAAAAAAACAAAGGAATAGTAAAACTACAATGTAAATACTAAATACAGACAAATAAAATACTAATTAATCTTTTAAATTATTGATTAGGAAATTAATTTGAACACTCTTCTGAAGTCCAGAAGTCATAAAAGTTTGATAAAATTAGGCTATATAGTTGGAAGACTATTATATATCCAACATACCATAAGCTAAGTTAGAAGGGAAATATGTATCACACATAAGAAATAGATGTATGTTTACAAAAAAAAAATAGATGTATGTTTTAAATACATACATTTAAACTCAAAGCTCTTATAAATCAATATAAAACCCCAGCAGCAGAAAGAAGGCTTAACTTCAGGTCTCTTTGTAAATATTTCCTTATCAAAGAGGTCTTCCCTGACAACCAGACAAAAAAAAACAAAAAAAACAAACAAACAAAAAAAGAGCATCCTGAAAATCTCTCTAACAGGATTAACTTGATTGTTATTGTATATTCTCAGCAGTTCTAAGAAGCCCAGTACCAGAGTTTCTATATTTAGTTTCCGATTATACCCTACCTCATAAACCATTGCGTGGCTTATGGTCTTTAAATAAAACTTTTGAATGAATGAATGAATGAATGAATGAATGAATCTAGGATAAAATGTAAAGAAACATGATAAGTAAAAAGAAGGATTAGCTTGGAAAGAATGAACACACTGTTTTCAAAGACAAGAAAGTAAACGTGTGTATGTATGCATGCATGTGTATGTGTGTCAACAGGAAAAAACCCTAAGTTATAACCTCAGCACAAGGCTTATCAAGCACCGCTGAATGAACATTTGATATTAGATGTTATGAATTTGTAGAGAACTGAATGAGTTTGATTTTGTAAATCTCTACATGATTGCTCAGCTGTCTAAAATCAAGAGAAATATAATATCTGAAAATGCCTTGGCTTACAGTTTGACAAGAAATCATTTCAAAACAGTGAATAAAAGAATAATTTCATGATTAGAGAGTATGCATATTTGAACTGGTTTACCATTGGCCCCAGCATAGGCAAATAAAGCTGGAAATAGGGTGACCACGTCAAGAGATAATGAAAGTTTGGAAATCACTGAGGGACAATGAAGAGGAAATTTAGTAAAATAACGGAAAAGGAAATGTTGAAACAGATTTGAAATCTTCTTTAAGACATGATATTATACTTTCTCTTTCATTGCCAGCTTCTCTGACTGGCTTCAATGCCTTAATAAGACATAGGAAGCTATGGCATCAATGCTCTGCAATGTTTCTATGTAACATTTACTGGATGACCTCATTCAGTTTCCTGTCCATCACTAAGATCTATACTCTAATGATTTCCAACGCGTACCCTCCATTTTATTGTTTGCTTTAAAATCCGGATTCATAGGGTAACTTCCATCCAAATTTTATTAATTAGGGACCATTAACAGGAAACATTATCCATTCTGTTTTTAACAGAATGGGGTTCAACTCAGTAATCAGATGCTTTTAAAATCTTTGGAAGGACTGGAGGCACAAGCTCAATGCTAGGACCCAGAAGCCATGACAGAAATTGTTGAGTTAAAGAATGCACAACTGTAGTTGTGATCCACATGTCAAAATATTGTCCCTACCTGCAGCCCCATCTGTTGATGCATGAAGATAGGGACTAGATTGGTTTAGGACTCAATGTCCTCGCAATTACACTTGATGGGGGAAGAGTCGATCAACTGAAAGATGGTCTCTCTGTCCAACTGTCTTGTGCATTCTGATTGTTCCAGAAGTACATCTAATTGGAGATACATATTTTACATCACTTGGTAAAAACAGAGTATTTCAGAAAGTTAGCTTCTGTAGCCTCTGGATGGAGATAGATGGCTACAAAGAGATAAGCCGGGATGCTGCGTGAAATGCATATATCCTTGAATATATCAGCCTGGAAATTCCAAAGATAGTTGAACATCAGAAAATAGACATTTTTGTCTGTCAAACTGTTTCCCATCTTAACCCCCTTATTCTGGTTAATAGCACTATCTAGGAATCTTTTTCTATGCTTCTTTCCCCATACTTCTAATTCCTATAGATAAATATGTTTTGTTGATTCTAATATTTAAATATCTCCTGAATTTCTTTTTATATTTCTCTATGACATTCTGTTCTCACATTTTATACATGATTTGGGATAGATTTTCAGCTCTTTTATTTTTATTATTTTTGTCAATGATTGAAAGGGTGATAAAATGTTTCTGACATTTGACTTGAAACTGTCTTTTCCAATATTTGCTTGAATTTAGTGAACAATTTTAATATAGATACATATATTATATATTCTCATTTTTCAGAGATTTATTTTTTATACAGAAAATATTTTGTCTTCAGGAAAAAGTGAAATTTAATATGCTTGTGATATATATTGTCATATTGTGATTTGTGGTGTAAATATTTTTTAATCAGTGTTCAAGGAAAAGAATAATCTAAAATACTAGAATTGTAAAGGCTTTTAAGTTATTTTAGGCTTAGGTTGTGAATTTTTCAGTCCAATTTTATTCCATTTTGCATATTTAATTTGTGTTTTAAAAAGGCCTGGTGATAAAAGTTGCATATTCCATGTTATAATAAAATGAATAGAAGCTTCCAAACATGTCCTCATCTGAATCAGTAGAACCTGTGAATATGTGACTTTATTAGGGCATAAGGGACTTTCTGGGTGTGATTAAGTTGAGGGCCTTGAGATGAGGAAATTATCCTGGATTATCTGGATGACTCTAAGGTAATTATAGAATTCTTATAAAAGGGAGGTAGTTGAGTCAGTTTCAGAGATTAAAAAGAGATGTGATGTCAGAAGGAGGTTGGAGTGATGCACATTGAAGATGGAGAAAGGAGCCACCAGCCAAGAAATGCAGGTGAACTCTACTAGCTGGAAAATGCAAGAAAATGGGTTCTGCCCTGACATTGCCAGAAGGAACAAAGCCCTGCTAACACCTTAATTTTAAACATTTATTTATTTATTTATTTATTTATTTATTTATTCATTCATTCATTCATTCATCCATTCATTTATTCATTTATTTATTTATTATTGAGAGAGAGAAAGTAAGCTGGGGCAGAGAGAGAGAGAGAGAGAGAGAGAGAGAATCCTGAAGTGGGGCTCCATCTTACCCAATGCGGGCTTTAACTCACAGTCTGTGAGACCCAAGCTGAAGCTGGATATTTAACCTACTGAACCACCAAGGCACCCCTTGATCTGAAGCTTTTGACTTCTCCAAATATAAGAAGGGAAAAAAAATAGGATGTAATAAACCACTAAGTTCGTGGTGGTTTATTATAGCAACAATAAGAAACTAGTACACAATTCCTAATTATAGAGATTGACTTCAGTCTGAAATTGCTGTATTTATGATAAGTTTCTATGATAGCAAACATTTGACTTGGATTGCAAAGCAATCTCACACCCACCAGCATGCCTCGGGCTTCGAGGCAGCAAAAAGATTATTACCTCTGCTGAGAAATTAGGATAAGTGAACCAACTTGAAATTTTTCTTGTGCTCATGGTTTTATTTCCATATGGCAACATCTTAATTTTCATATATTTAATGATGTCAGAATATTGAATTTACTCTTCACACACTTATCGATGTCAGAACCATCAAGTCATCAGAGAAATACAGCCATATCCGTTAGTGATATATTTGTTATGAAGCTGTAACATGTGGTTAATAGCATGAAAAAGGTGCTCATAAAATACAAGTTTAATACATTGATATTTAGACAGGCTCTCTTACTTTTTCAATAGTCTATAAAACAGGTTTTCTTCAAAGGAGAAAGCCCAACTGAGAGAAGATAAGGGTGTTTCCCAGCTACATTCTTAGTGAAGAGAAAGTTGAATCAATAGGAAACTAGATAAATATACAGAACCCTGTAGAGTGGAAATGTCGTGTTGGTAAGGCATTTTCAGAGAACAAAAGAGAGGGTATAAATGAAATGGTCTTTAAGGGGAGATTCTGGTCTCCAAGTTTTTTGTTGTTGTTGTTCTTTCTGGAAATAGTCACTGCATGAAAATAATGAAACGCATTTATCCTTTTCTGAATTAAGTGTCCTAAATTGAGGATATACTATCTTTATAGTTAGGAAATAAAATCACTAAAATCAGAGAACTTTAGACATTTGTGACAGACTAGGTAGGAAAAAGGAAAGTATCAATCAAGAAAGAACTGGGATGCATTGAGGAATCAATTATTATAGGTAGAACGACTTAGAACAAGGGTATGCGTATCTCTCACATCACTCGCCAAGTGGCAAATAAAACATTGTAATTTTCCACTTCCACTCCTCCTTACAACCATAGTGCTGTTTTTCTGAAAACCTGGACTCCTGATCTATATTCTACCTGCCACTCTACTGTGACAGAGCACTGGTATATCCCTTCCAAGCCTATTCCATCTTCCTGTGTGGGAGGCCATACACCTGGATATCCTAGGAGCTGGCAAAGGCTTCTTGCTGTCAAGATCTGTCCATTTTTTAACATGCTGTTTATTCTCTGAATCACGATGACAATTTTGTTAGCCATACGTGGAGATTCCATACCTAGGCGCTGTGCTCTTCACTTTGCTGATTAAAACATTTCCTGTCAGTATGAATTCCATCCTAACAAGTGGAGCTGGTATGAACTCCCAGTCTTCCCCTTACTTTTTTGCTTTAAGAATTATTTTTTAGAGTAGTTTTAGGTTTACAACAAAATTGGGAGGAAAGTATAGATATTTTCCATATGCCCCCCCCAGTCCCCACACATGTCTTACCTCCCCCATTGTTAACATCACTCACCAGAGTGGTACCTTGTTAAAACCGATGAACCTATATTTAATGCATCATCATCATCCAGAGTTCACAATTCATATTACAGTTCCCTGTTGCTGTTGTATATTCTATGGGTTTGGACAAATATATAATGACACATAGCCATCATTATAATATCATACAGAGTATTTTCGCTGCCTTAAAAATTCTCTATTCTCTGGGGGGCCTGGGTGGCTCAGTCGGTTGGGCGTCTGACTCTCAGTTTCGACTCAGGTCGTGATCTCATGGTTTGTGGGTTTGAGCCCCATGTCAGCCTCTGTGCTGGCAGTGCAGAGCCTCCTTGGGATCCTCTGTCTCCCTGTCTCTCTGCCCACCCCCTGCTCACTCGCTCTCTTTCTCTCAAAATAAGTAAACTAAAAAAACAAAAACCAAAAACAAAAAACTCTGTTCTCTCTTACGACTCTTTCACCACACCACCAACCTACCGCCAACAACCACAGAGCTTTTCGCTATCTCCATAGTTTTGCCTTTTCCAGAATGTCATATAGTTGGAATTATACAATGTACAAGCTTTCATATTGGCTTCTTTCACTTACTAGCATGCACGTAAGCTTCCTCCATGTATGTGCATAGCTTGATAGCTCGTTTAATTTTAGTGCTGAATAAAATTCCATGGTGTAGATATACCACAGTTTATTTGTCCATGCGATTGAAGAACATCTTGATTGCTTCCAAATTCTGACAATTATGAATAAACCTGCTGTAAACTTCCCTTATTTTTCATAAGAGACAATTCTTTCACCTTTCAAGATATGACCATTTCAATCGAGATCATATATGTTTCCTCATTGTCCTCATGACATTTAGAAATTTCTTTTAAATTCCCCCACTATTAACAAACATCTATTGACAGTCAATAATAGGAGTGTGAGGGGTGCCTGGGTGTCTCAGTCGGTTAAGTGTCTGATTTTGGCTCAGGTCATGATCTCACAGCTTGTGAGTGCAAGCCCTGAATCAGGCTGGCTGCTGTGTGTGCATGTGGAGCCCACTTTAAGTCCTCAGTCATCCTCTCTCTATGCCCCCCTCCCCTGCTCAGTGCTCAAGCGCTCTCTCACATGCTCACTCTCTCTCTCTCAAAAATAAGTAAACATTTAAAAATAGTAATAGGAGTCTGAATATATTTCTTCAGGAATAAGTCATTTGAAATGTATTTGTTTTTAAAAAATTTTAACATTTATTCATTTTTGAGAGAGAGAGAGAGCGAGCACAAACAGGGGAGGGGTAGAGAATGGTGGAGACACTGAATCTGAAGCAGGTTCCAGGCTCTGAGCCGTCAACACAGAACTCTACCTGGGGCTTGAACCCACGAACAGTGAGATCATGACTGGAGCTGAAGTCGGACGCTTAACTGACTAAGCCAACCAGGCACCCCTGAAATGTACTACTGAAAGGTCATGAAAGGTAATTTAGTGGGAATTCTTATTAAAGTACTAATAATCTCTCTTTATACTCAATGCTTTATTTATATTTCCATAGATATATGTATGTTTTATTATATTTGAATTACCCATTTTCTCATTCCAGTGTGACTGGTTATTCAAAACTCAGCTCTAACAGATCAGATGCAGTTGAAAAAATTATAAAAATATAATGTTTATTTATATTTTGTGTGAGAGAGACTGAGTGTGAATTGGGAGAGGTCAGAGAGAGAAAGGGAGACACAGAATCCGAAACAGGCTCCAGGCTCTGAGCTGTCTGCACAGAGCCCGACATGGGACTCAACTCCATGAGCCATAAGATCATCACCTGAGCCGAAGTCAGACGCTCAACTGACTGAGCCACCCAGGTGCCCCTGAAAAAAATAATTTAATTCATTCAGAAATGTTGGTTTGTTACAATCTGTTATATTCCTTGGGTATCATCCTCTAACATCATGGAACAAAAATTAGAAACCATTTTCAAACAAAAACTGTTTTTAAAATAATGCTATGTACCTAGACAGTAACTTAATTCTAACATGGAAAGAATGTGGTGGGCTTTCACTGAGTATAGTCTGATGGAAACTGGGTCTACAGTTCCTGGAAAGCAGGGAATAGGGTATGTAATGTCACCAGTATAGCAGGTATTACATAAGAACATAAAACTGAGCAAGTTGATATCATAAAATATTGAAGAGAAAAGTGACATGGTAAAGCACAAAGATAATGGAGAGGTTACAATTATTTTGAATTCAGGAAGAAATAAAGTGGTATATTCTGGTAGAAGAAATCCTGGTATTTTTTTAATGAACCGGTTGGAGATAATGGAACTGACTGATGCCAGGTCAGCACAAAGCTAATTTTCCATTTTCATGAGGAACAGATGGTGTGGATGGACATGAAAATTGGTTTCACAGAGGGGAAAATGGTTTAGTTTGGCAAGTTTATTTCAGAAAACATACTTCAGGAGCTAGACGTGTGTAACCATTTTGAGAATATTCTCCCCCCCTGATATGGTGGATCAAGGGGTAATCATGGCTACATGTGCAATCTGTGGAAGAACATCTAGATGCATCCCTTTGAGAAGATCCTCTCCCTGGCCAGCTGGGTTTGTGGAACAAGTTTCTGAGAATTTTAATTTTACTTAATTTAATGGAAGCTTAATAAGCAAGGGAAAAATCACATAATAAATTTAATTACAGATACTTTGTATTGCTTGATGCTTGTACCATATTTCCATGAATAATAGTTACAGAAAAATAAAAGAAGAGGTCATAGCCACTGTTCTCTCAACAAAGATTTTTTGAGAAATATTAACAAGTATTTGTTTAAGAATAATGAAATAAAACTCTATTTAACAGGCTGTGTTTTTGACTTAGAAAATTATTTTATTTAATGTAGAAATGAGACTGAAGAACCAGAAGGCTCAAGTTGAGCTTTCATATTTCCTTCCAGTTAAAGGTCTGATTTGAAAAAAGTAAGGGAAGTAAAGGAGATGAACAGCTGGCTATAAATAGTATGCCAAATAACAGTTTTTACAAACTTGGACCTACATCAAGAAGTTCCATGGCAGAAAGATAAGCTCACTTCTTTGGCATGGCAATCTCTATTCTATCAAGAGACCTTTAAAGTGAACGTGGAGAGGAGAAAGAACATATCCCAGAAGAATCTTAAAACTGAGTATACGTGAAAACAACAGATATGGCACCAAAAGATGATTGGTAAAAATAGAATAAAAATATTTCCTAGTAATTCAGAAGGAAAATAATTATAAGATATGGACAAAATGTATTTTTAGATGAAAATAATCATAGATTATTAGTGATAAACAAAATGAGCATGAAATTTTGGGGTGCCTGCGTGGCTCAGTCGGTTGAGCGTCCGACTTGGGCTCCGGTCATGAGATCGCGCATTCTGTGAGTTTGAGTCCTGCATTGGGCTCTGTGCTGATGGCTCAGAGCCTGGAGCCTGCTTCAGAATCTATGTCTCCCTCTCTCTCTGCCCCTCCCCTGCTCATGCTCTGTCTCTCTGTCAAAAATAAATAAACGTTAAAAATATTTTTTAAAAATTAGCATGAAATTTTAATGCAGAACATAAATATCACATGGATAATATCAAAACTGTATAGCATGGAGATCATGACTTCATATACTATTAAAATGAATCTTATTCAAAGAATCGTATCTAATAGAAGAAAGAAAATGTATAATTTCTTAAAAATTTTTTTAATGTTTTTTTAATTTTTGAGAGAGAGAGACAGAGCATGAGCAGGGAAGGGTTAGAGAGAGGGAGACACAGAATCCGAAGCAGGCTCCAGGCTCGGAGCCCTCAGCAGAGAGTCCGACGTGGGGCTCAAACTCACGAACCGTGAGATCATGACCTGAGCTGCAGTCAGTCACTCAACTGACCAAGCCACCCAGGCGCCCAAAACTTATAATTTCATATACCAAGAAAGCATCCACCTATCTGGAAAAATAATTCATGAATGTAAGGATAGATATACAGATGATAGAAATAATTGGGGAGGGGATTGACACAAACTGGTAAGAGCATTGTAGTTCTACCAACTAGATAGTAAGTATTGAGAGAGCTGTAGCTTAATGCTGTCTTGGTTTGAATTCATATGTGGTAAAAGTAACAAGAAGAGCTGCTGTTCTGACCTAAATCTAATGAAAATGTAAGAAGTAGTTATTGATTTCCACATAACATAAAATCTGAGAAGAATGTACTCCCAGAGTTGAATTTAGTGAAGGAAGTAAATATTTTGCATAGTCGATATAACCATGATATTACCAGAAAGTATTTCACACACACGTACACACACACACACACACACACACACACACACACACACAAATGGCAGAAATTGAATTATACCACCTTTTAATTTGAAAAAAGTAGATTTATTTAAAACAGTTTGAACAGGCTCTATGTTGAACTAGAGACTAACTCTACTTGTATCACTGAAACTTTGTACCATTGCCTAATAATCTTATAGTTTTCCTCTACCCCCAGACCCCAGCAACCACCATTTACTATCTGCTTCAATTAATTTGACTATTTTATATTCCTCATATTGTGGTGTCATGTGGCATATATGCTTTTATAACTGGCTTATTTCACTCAGCAAAATGTCCTCCAGATTCATCTATTCTGTTGAAAATGGCAGGATTTCTTTTTCTAAGGTTGTATAATATTTAATTAATGTATATATCACAATTTCTTTAACCATTTATCCTAAAAATGAATTTAGACAAGAGATCTTAGGCAGACTTGTTTGTTGGGTAGGCTTGGTACTGTATTCTGCGGGAGGGCGGTTCTGTTCTCAGGGAACACGGGGGATGGGCAGGCCAGATGCAGATGTCTGCAGGTGGCTGTGCCTAGTGCCTGGTCCATCAGCAGGCGAGCCCATCAGCAGGTGAGCCTGCTGCCGGGGGCCACAGGGGAGAATGATCACAATTTAAAGAGATTTCAGTGATTCCAATTTTTACCATAACTCTATGAGAAAGTTATTCCCATATTTAAACAAGAAAACACATGCACAAAATATTTAGGTGAGTTGAAAAATCATAAGCTTAGTAATTGTAGAAGCAGGAGTTAACCCTAAACAGTATCATGCCAGAGACTGCTATACTGCCACTTTGGATACCTGTCCAACTTTTAGAACAAATTGAAAACTAAAGCATTTCTGCTTAAGTGTAATACACACTACAATGATTTCTTTTGTTACAACAGTGTTATAAAAATTTACGAAACTCTTTTTTGATTAGAAGATGCAAAGAAACCTCTATAACAGATGTATTTTTTCACGTAATATGTACAGAAATCAGACCACTGTACACACAGACAAGTCAGAAACCGATGTGTGAAATAATGTTAAAAGATGGTAAAAGAAACAGCCAAAATTGAAAACACCATTGTAAATGCTTCTAAGGAAAACAAATAATGTGTTTTTTGTTTTGTTTGTTTTGTTTTGTGATTGTTCATTTGTTTTAGTCTAGATTCAAAGAAAAAGATGAGAGAATAATATCAATGTTGGGACAAAGGCACAATGATGAACAATGAAATACTTAGAAAAGTGATTTTTCTGTTTGGCTTTCTTCTGAACTTTAGAGCAGAGAATCAGTTGTAGATTGAAAACTGAAAAATAAAAATATAAGAAAACACCTAATGATCATAAGTGACTTTCTAAATCTCTACCTAATTTCAGAAGGTTTTCACATATATCTTAGTGATTATTTAAATATGTAACTTTTCAGGGGCTCCTGGGTGGCTCAGTTGGTTAAGCGTCTGACTCTTGATTTGAGCGCAGGTGATGACCTCACGGTTCCTGAGTTTGAGCCCTGCATGAGGTTCCATGCAGACAGTGCAGAGTCTGCTTGGAATTCTCTCTCTCCCCCCCTCTCTGTCCCCCCCCCCCACTCTCTCTCCCTCTCTCTCTTAAATAAGTAAATAAACTTTAAAAAATAAATATGTACATTTTTTAAAGTTTGAAATTTAAGAAGATGAGAGAAAAGCCAATTGCTTTCTTGTTCAAATTGGGAGTGGGGTCGGGAGAACAATTCTTAAAAAACAAAACAAAACAGGATAGTCAAGTTGATATTAACTTCTTTTCAAATTCAAGAACAGAATATTAAACAAATTTCATGACCACTTGAATAAGGAGGCAGTCATCACTCTAAGAAACATAACTTACAGAATCAGCAGCAATCTACGTCTAAATTTGCATCCTCTTCCAAAGGTTTATATTTGGAGAATGGCAAAAACATAATGTAATCTGATGTCAGTGTGGAATGTTGCAGTATATCTTATATTAATTTTGTAAAGTGGGTTTTATCATGACCCATGTCTTCACAATTGAATGACTGATTGTAGACTGAGTTGCAAATGGCAAAGATGCTTGACCTAGAAACAGAAGGAATGGATTTGAACAATTTCTCTAGTCTCTGAATTATAAATCAACGCCACAAATAAATATACACTGGATTAAAAAAAATAGCTCAGTATCTTATCTATAAAACAACAGAAAATGACTTCTTTTATACGACTGAATTTTTGTCAGGTTTAAATAAAGAAGGAAATATGGAACTACTGTGTAAACTGCAGTACACTCAGGAAAAAGATAGCTGTTGATGACTGACCAATAATTGCATACCCTTATTACCTTCCACTTGCTGCAACATCATCCTGGAGATACTGGTTTGCCATTGTACTTTCTTTTTGTTTTATTTCTCTAATCTTTCTGTTGTGTTACATATTTCTAAAATCTAATGCCTGGAAGCTAAAAGTCTATTTTTGTATTGGATGTCCCTATGTTTTAACTATTTATCTCTAATTTAACAAATCAATCATGAATAGCTCCAGTCACTTTTCAGACAATACAAGCAACTTGGAATACTTTTCCTTAGATCATCCCTCCCGTTCTACATGGAGTTATTGTCTAGTATTTTAGAACAATTTTCTTTTATTTTTCCTCGCCCCCAGATGATCCACCATGATTCTTGTTTTATATATTTTTTATTTCCCAACATGTTTACTTATTTTTATTTCACTTCCATTCCTTTTTGGAGTAAGTATCTTCCCTTTGGGTTTAATTTTGTTATTCCTAAAATTCGCGATTAAAAATTCATTTTTGTAGAGCTGTAGTTTGGAAATATCTTCCTTTTAAAAAATCTAAATATTTCTTTATTTCTTTCATTGCAAATGATAGTTTGGCTTATCCTGAATTCTAGTTTGACATTGTTTCTCTCAGCACTTTGAAGAAATTATCTACTCTCTCAGATTCTATTATTGTGTTGGAACATCTGTGTCAGTCAAATTGTTTCATTCTTTTATAAGTTTCTCTCTTTAATCTCTGCTCATTTTTTTTCAAAATTTCTCTTTGCCTGTGTTCATCATTTGCTAACATTATCTTCCAGTAGAAATACAGTGAGATATACACTGGATCCTCTCATAGTATCCTTCATATCTTCTATTTTTCTTGCAATTTCCATCTCATTATCTATTTATGCTTCATTTACTATAATGATTTATGTATGTATGTATGATTTATTTATTTATTTATTTATTTATTTATTTATTTATTTATTTTTGAATGTTTATTCATTTATTTTGATAGAGGGAGTGCACACAAACAGGGAAGGGGCAGAGAGAGAGAGAGTGAGAGAATTCAAGCAGGCTCCATGCTGTCAGTGTAGAGCCCAACTTGGGGCTTGATCTCACAACCCTGAGATCATGACCTGAGCCAAAATAAAAAGTTGGATGCTTAACCCACTAAGCCACCCAGGCACCCCTTCATTTAGTGCAATGTATTGAGTGTCAAAAAGTAGGCTAGAAATTCTCTTTTCAGGTGCATGTGCTCTTTTGCCCCATCCCTTGAGTTAACTTTTTTAATCTAATGAAGTTTATTTTTTAATCTAATTTTTTTTTAATTTTTATAATTTCTATTTATTAAACATTCTCATTTTAATATAGTAACTTTCAATCTTCCTATGTTCTTGAAATACAGTTTTTTCATACCCATTTTATACCTTCTGACCTTTCTGACAGTCTAATTCTCCTATTTGTTATTTCTAAATCATATTGTTGTTGTTGTTGTTTTCTTATAGTGTATTTTTGCTATTTTGAAATATAAGCTCCGGGGCACCTGGGTGGCTCAGTCAGTTAAGCGTCTGACTTTGGGCCAGGTCATGATCTCACAGTTCATGCGTTCGAGCCCTGCATTGGGCTCTTTGCTGACAGCTCAGAGCCTGGAGCCTGCTTCAGATTATGTGTCTCCCTCTCTCTCTGCCCCTTTCCCACTCATGCTCTCTCTCTCTCTCTCTCTCTCAAAAGTAAATAAATATTAAAGAAATTTTTTAAAAAAGAAAGCAATATAAGGTCCCATTCAGCAGAATGGTATCAGTTAGCACACTCTGAACTTTTTTTTCTTTAGTATCTTTTTTTTTTTCTTTAACATAGAGTAATTATGAATTTCATTTTATCAGGCACATCAATTTTATTAACAATTTATGACTATGTAATAGTGATTTAGTTGTCAAGATTTCCAAAACCATGCAAATCATGTTAATTTAAACCCAAGCAGACATCAAAAGGGACTTGCGGTGATCAATTGTTAGGTGAGAGCATTTTTTTTTTCTTCTCCTAGAGCATTTTTTTTTTCTTCTCCTAGAGCCCAGCATTCTCCTGCTCTCAGGGAAATAGCACTGGTGGCATAAGTTTTCCTTAAAATCTGTTAGTCTATGATTCTATGATTATGTATTTGCTGTTTGTTTCTAGAAAATTTAAAAAATGTGTCACTCATTAGCTGGTTATGTAACATATACAGACAATTGTACTGAGTAAAATATTTTTAATATATAACTCTCAATATACAACTTGTATTAGATGATTCAAAATACTTAAACCAAGTTATTATATTTCTTAGGTTATAGGATGTGTTCCATCTGGGATGTTCATTCAGCTTTCCTCAAAAAATAAAAAAATGTTCAACAACTCTAAAATGTTTTAGAAAAGCTCATAGGAAAGAAAACTTGTTCAAGTTCTTATCCCCTACATTATTAAATATCAATTTTATATTATATTTTGATATACTAATAAAATATAATAATATTGTATGTCTCATTTTAAAAAATAATCTTCATCTTTTAAATGCAATATCAATAATTAACTATATGTGAAGACTAATACAGATTATGTTAGCTAGCTTATTCACCCACATTTACAATTTTTTGGCTAGATGTGCTCGCATTGGTTTTGTATATTCAGCCATTCTACACATATGTATTGAGCGTATCATTTTTATGAGGGGTGTGTAGGTGCTGTGGAGACAGTGAAATAAGATATAATCAAACATATTTTAATATGAATAAATTATAGTGGACTGGAAATACATTAAAGACCCACCAAATAAATATAAAAATAAAACTTGGAAAATTTCCAAGAGAAGAGGCATTTAATAAGGTAACAATATTTGGTAGAGGAAGTTGTTTTAGTAAGGGGGGGGGGTCCAGAAAAAACATCTCTAAATAAATTATATTTTCTCTGAGAGCTGTAGACATTAATTAGATAAAACAGAATAAAGGTGGGGTAGAGTGCTGGAAACTATTTCAGGAAGAGAGAACATCTTGGGAAAATGACTTAGCAAGTGGTTGAATTACAGAAAATCAGCAATGATATGACACAGGGTGAGATTTGCCAGAAATATATCAATATTTTCCCTATATAAGGAATAACTTCTGTACATTTTGGATTTGAACTCCGGCAATGAAAAAGCTATTATATGAAATTGTGTTCTGCAGACTAACCTCTCTAGAAACATTTATATATTTTAACTGCAGTACCTTTATTTTAAATGCAGGTAGTGGATAGCTGATTATCTTGAAAAATTCAGAGTATATTCAAATAGATCTCTTTCCTTAAAGAGGAAATGCATCTCATTTAATTGTCCCCTTTGCCCCATTACCCTCTAAGACTGAAGCCTATTGTCTCATCATTACATCACTGCTAAAGTCAATGACAACTTGCTCTCATTTTCTCCACTAAAAAAAAAAAAATCAAATCCCATTCACAGCCCAACACACTCCAACATGGATTTTGGCTCCAACGCTCCACTAATAACCTTCTTGGTAAGGTCTCCAATGACTTTCCTGCAGCTATATCTGGGAAATATATCTTAGTCCTTATTTGGTTCAACCCACAAGAGCATTTGATACCATGAACCATTTTATCCTTTAAAAAAATCTCACTTCATTTTGGTTCAGGTCATGATTTCACAGTTTGTGGGTTCAAGCCCCACATCAGGCTCTGTGCTGACAGTTCAGAGCCTGGAGCCTGCTTTGGATTCTGTCTTTCCCTCTCTTTCTGCCCCTCCCCTGCTTGCTGTCTCTCTCTCTCTCTCTCTCTCTCTCTCCCCCTCTCTCTCTCTCTCAAAAATAAACATTAAAAAAAACTTTAAAAACAATCTCACTTCAATGGCACCCACGTCCTTTTTTCCCTTTTATCTGTTTGCCTTTCTCCATGCATTCTTCATTTGGCTTCTCCTCCTCTTTCTTACATGTTAGTACTGAAAACCCTCAGGTTTCTGTCATGGTCCCAGTTTTGTCTCACTCTATATTTTCTGTAAGTACTTCCATCTGCCTCCATGATTTTAATGTAATATGTCCATTTTCACCAATTACAGTGCTATGACAACAGCCTAGTTCAAACCACTGATACTATTTGCATGGTATAATGGTTAATTTTATGTTTCAACTTGGCTATGCCACAAGATGCCCAGACATTAGGTCAAACATTGTTCTGGGTGTACCCATAAGGGTGTTTCTGGATGAGATTAATGTTTGAATCAGTAGACTAAGTAAAGAAATTACCTCCCTTGGTAGGCCTCATCTAATCAGTTGAAGACCTGAATAGCACAAAAGGCTAAGAGGGGACTCCTACTGCCTGATTGCTGAAGCTGGGATGTTGGTCTTTTTCAGTCTCTAGATTCAGTCTGAAACATCTCTTCTGCTCTTCTTGAATCTTGAAACTGATGGCTTTTGGACTGAAATTTATGCCATCGGCTCTCATGGTTTTCAGACCTTCAGACTTATGTTACAACTACACATAGATTCTCCTAGGCTTCCAGTTTGCCAGCTGAAGATCTTGGGACATCTCAGCCTCTATAAATGTATGGGTCAATTTTTTATAATAAATCTTTGTCTCCCTCCCTCCCACCATCCCTCCCTTTCTTTCTATCTCCAGCTCTTTCTCTCTCACATAAAGGAATTTGTTTTTTAAAAATGAGAGTCAGTTTTTATGCATAAAATTTTAATATTTTATCTTCACCTTTATATATAGTTCAAAAAGTATAATCTGTGCATTGGTATGTACTATATTTCAAGTATTATGTCATGATATCGGTTGCTTAATTGTTTTTCCCAGTTAAGATTTTTTGAATTAGTATTGTTTATGAGAATGAGTTAAATGAAACTTTAAAGATGGTTTATTATTTCTACACTGCAAAATTACTTGTTTAATACTATCAATAAGTGTATCCCACCTATCACAGTAGAATAGCAAATGGATTTTTTGTAACTGCCCATCAAGCATAAAGAAAATAAAAGAGTGGGTATATTTTTGTTAAGAAACTAGAAAACTCAAGTTCTCTTCTAACTACTTAAATAATCCTAGAAAAATTTCCTATTTTCCTCTTTTGTTATTTGGACTAAATGATTTAAAAGATTCTACCACCCACGTTTTCTGATGGCATATTTTAAAAATATAGAAAATGTTTACTTATAGCAAACAAAATAAAGACCTCAAGGAAAAAGGTAATCTCAGGAAGATAAAATGTAACCTGAGGGATCTATGTGCAATTAAATTACATTCAAAACTTACTTCATTATTGAAATGAAGCCACAAAGAAAAACTGTATATATGGGAATATCATTTAATTTTTAGAACCCATTGTTTTCTTTCTAACTCACTCATCACTGAGTTGATGAGCAGGCAAGCACTAATCATTTGGGATTTGGGATGGACATATGAGAATATTCCAAGGCTCCTTCCTGCTGCAAAAAATTTACTCCAGCAACAAAACCAAGTCCCCAGCTTCTCCCTGGATGGAGTTGATCTGCATATTTAGCCCCTCAACTTTTCTACCCAAGGGCCTAGCTTTTACCCGTGTCTGCTTCTGAGAGCCAATGGGGCCCAGCATTTACTAAGACCCTGGGATTGACAGAGAACAAGCAATAGTTTGGAAGATCATGTGGTCAGAACATTTATGCAGACATCTGTCGCAGTTCCTCTCCTCAGCTCGGGGGGGAAAAAAGATAAGTATTGACAAGGATGTTGGGAAAAGAGAACACATGTACGCTGTTGGCAGATGTGTAAATTGATATAGCTGTGTGAAGAGATATGGAGGGTCCTCAAAAAATTAAAGACAGAACTGCAATATAATCCAATAATTTTGCTTGTGGCCATCCATCTGAAGAAATGGAAGTCACTATTATGAAGAGATACTCTTCAGTGAACTCCCAGGTTGCAGTACTATTCACAATAGCCAAGATATGGAAACAGCTATAATGTCTGCTGATAGATGAATGGATTAAGGAATATCGTGTGTGTGTGTGTGTGTGTGTGTGTGTACATTTAGACATTACAAAAGATATCCTGCCATATGCAACAACATGGATGAACATGGATGACATTATTCCAGGTGAAATAATTCAGAACTACAAATACAAATACAAATGCTCTCACTTATGTGTAGAATCTAAAATTTTCAAACTCATAGGAACAGAGAATAGAGTGGTGGTTGACACGGGCAGGGCAAAGGGGGAAGGGGAAGTTGTTGGTCAAAGGGTACAAAGATTCAGTTGTGCAGGATAAATAATTTCTGGAGATACAATGTACAGCATGGTGACTGCAGTTAACAATACTGTCATGTAAACTTGAAACTTGCTAAGAGGGTATACCTTAAGCTTTCTCATCACACACACACACACACACACACACACACACACACACACACAAACTATGTGAGGTGATGGACATGTTAATTAGCTTGATTTTGGTGATCATTTAAAGATCTATTATCACCTCACGCCAGTCAGAGTGGCCAAAATTAACAAATCAGGAGACTATAGATGCTGGCAAGGATGTGGAGAAATGGGAACCCTCTTGCACTCTTGGTGGGAATGCAAATTGGTGCAGCCACTCTGGAAAACAGTGTGGAGGTTCCTCAAAAAATTAAAAATAGACCTACCCTATGACCCAGCAATAGCACTGCTAGGAATTTACCCAAGGGATACAGGAGTACTGATGCATAGGGGCACTTGTACCCCAATGTTTATAGCAGCACTCTCAACAATAGCCAAATTATGGAAAGAGCCTAAATGTCCATCAACTGATGAATGGATAAAGAAATTGTGGTTTATATACACAATAGAGTACTATGTGGCAATGATAAAGAATGAAATATGGCCCTTTGTAGCAACGTGGATGGAACTGGAGAGTGTGATGCTAAGTGAAATAAGCCATACAGAGAAAGACAGATACCATATGGTTTCACTCTTATGTGGATCCTGAGAAACGTAACAGAAACCCATGGGGGAGGGGAAGGAAAAAAAAAAGGTTAGAGTGAAAGAGAGCCAAAGCATAAGAGACTCAAAAACTGAGAACAAACTGAGGGTTGATGGGGGTGGGAGGGAGGGGAGTGTGGGTGATGGGTATTGAGGAGGGCACCTTTTGGGATGAGCACTGGGTGTTGTATGGAAACCAATTTGACAATAAATTTCATATATTGAAAAAAAAATCTATACATATATCTATATCTATATATTTATACATCAAAACATCAAGTTACACACATTAATATTATGCAATTTCTTTTCCGGTTTCTCTATTCTATTCCACGGATCTTTGTGTCCATTTTTGTGCCAATACCATACTGTCTTAATGATTATAGCTTTGTAATACAAGTTAAAGTCTGAACTGTGATGCCTCCAGCTTTGGTGTTCTTTGTCAACATTACTTTGATTATTTGGGCTCTTTTGTGGTTCCATACAAATTTTAGGATTTTTTGTTCTGGCTCTGTGAAGAATTCTTGTTATTTTGACAGGGATTGCATTGAACTTGTAGATTCCTTTGGGTAGTTTCAACATTTTAACAACATTTGTTCTTCCAATCCATGAGCATGAAACATTTTTCCATTTCTTTGTGTCTTCTTCAATTTATTGCATAAGCCAAGACTGCACTGTATGCTAACTAACCTGAGAAAATAAATAAATAAATAAATAAATAAATAAATAAATAAATAAAATATATACAGTTCCTATGTATCAATTATCATTCAATACAGCTGAAAAAATTATTCATTTTTAAAGAGATTCCACTATAATGTCCTGTGCTATTGCTAGTTATTAGAGAGTTAAATCATAAGTGAAGCAGGTTATTATTTCTATTATTATTTCTCAAGATATAATTTCTTTTGTCTAGTGGACCCATCTTGAGACTATTGCCCCGTTAATATCCTTGGGTTGGCAGACGGCTAAAGAGAAAGTTAAATCATCATAACCATCACTGCCATAGAATCATGGCAGTAACATTTACCCCTTCTGCATATAATTTATGTTTCTTCTATAATCCTCACCAAGTAATATTCTAAAGTGGATGATGATGAGGTATTTCTCCAGAAACTAGCTTAGCTAAAAATACTCATAATAGACTAAGCCTTGCAGAGAAATCATGTCAATTTACTCTCAGTAAACTGAAGACCACTACAGTTTTCCACAAAAGCAGGAAACTCAGAAATATTTATTTAACTGTTATAGGGTTTTTCTTCTATTGCATCTATTAAAGTTATGGTAATGAAGCTGAGTTTAAATACTATTACTACATCCAATATCTCTTTTCTATACAAAATATTTAGCTGTGGCTATAAAAAAAGAATGTTGCTTCCAATGTGGACCAAGAATAATAGCATAATGCTATGTTTTAAACATCACACATGGTCAGTATATTTAACTACACTGATATGTGTTTTGAGCACCTTTTAATCACCGTGGTGTCAGAGTGGCTTTAAAGTTCAGCAAAATTTTACACAAAACATATTTAAAATTACTTCACACTTCAGTGAAATTCACTCAGCTTTAGGCTAAATATAGAAACTTAACAGTCTAACACACTTATGTCAAAGCTGGTTAAGAGGGGGAAGTTGTAAAGGTAATCCATTCAGTCAAAATCTTCAGGGAAATATAACATGCATGGAACACCATGTCCCTTCTGGCACACTGCTATTATTATTTTATTTACTTTTCACTGAAACTTTTTTATAAACTATCCTAGAAAAGAATAACACACTTTTAAATGATTTGCGACTTATGTGTACATTTATTAAATTTAAGACTGCACCACAGAGAAGTTTAAGCCTTTCTGACTAGCCTTCTCTAAGAGCTGTCTGTCTTTTCTATTTAAAATTCTTAAATATTATATAAAGGTACCTTTAATGTTAATACTTAACATAGATGATAATTCAAGGTATATATAATTGAATAAGGGTAAAATGGATACTAGAGCCATCTTAGGGTCATGTCCACTAAAATACTGGCTGGTTTCAAAATAAAAATAGCCAAGGCTAGGCATAAAAGGCATCACTCTATTCTAAGTAACTGGAGAGTCTTCTCTTTGGAGTATATTACTTCACATGTTCTGAACAGTGTGATTCTGGACCTACTGACTCTCTGTGTGAACTTCCATGAATCCCATCTAATTATCTGATAATTTAGCTATCATTTTTTAAATGAGGATGACTCCACAGTTTGATGTATGACAACCAGAAATGCAATCTTGGCTCCCCACTTACTCATAGTGTAGCATTGGTAAGTTATTTTACCTCTCTCTCCCTCCCTCAATTTTCCTCATCTGGTAAAGGTTTATAATAGCGATTATCGTTCACAGAAGTATTTACGAATTAATATGACAGTACTTGAAAGCTGTTAACATTGCCTATCCCAGAGTTTACCATCAGTCAAAGGATATTAGCTGCTCTTATTTCTGTTTCTTTTCTAAATTAAGTTATGCATTTTTAGCTACCTTTAAGATATCTTCATCTGAGTTGTATCACCAGGAATGCACATAGGACAAGGTCAACATTAAACACAAAGTAAAACAAAATATATCTCTTGTCACGTACTATCTCTGTAATGAGACAACTAGAGTCCCGTTCACCTAGATTTGAAACATAAAATTATCTTAGTCTTCTCTGTTTCTGCATATGCAATTATTATATCCTCTGTATTTTCCTTCCCCAGAATTCCTTTCAAAGGTTCTTCTCATATGCTAGCTCTCTTCATATGTCTTACCTACACCACTGTCTCTGAGACTTATTGTCTCCTAACTATTCATGCTGCCTCCCGTTATTTCTACTCTGTAAGATCTAATTCCTTGCAGTTATATTGAACCTCCTGAAGCACACTTCTTGTCACATTACTTTTCTGGCCAGAAACTTTCAGTGGTGTTCAGAAGCAAAACAAAGTCCAGACTTCCTGCTCTATCATTCAAAGCAACTTACTTCAGAAACCAGTACTCTGTGTGTCTTCTTTACTCCCAGCCTTATGAACCGTTACCATTTCCTTTAAATATGCTGTCTTTTCCAACCGTATGCCATTTCTCAATTTTCCAACAGTTTCCCTTGCTTAGAATAGACTGTCAGCTATTTTTATTGAAGGAAGACATAGGTTATAATATAATTCAATGTAAGAACTGAATGTGAAATAAAACTAAGTTCTGAGAAAGATAATGTCTATAGAATGTACTCTTTCCTAGGGCTCTTATAACAAGTACAACAAACTGGGTGACTTGAAAGAACAGGAATTTATTCTCTCACAGTTTTAGAGGATAGAAGTACAGTATCAAGATACTAATTTGGAGGACTTTGTGTTCCATGCTTCTATCCTAGCTTCTGATAGTTACTAGACACTCTTGGTTTTCCTTGGCCTATAGATATCGAACTCTAATTTTTGCATCCATCACTGTCACATGGGTATCTTTTCCCCGTGTGTCTTTTGTCTTCACATGGTGTTCTTTTTTGTCACTGTTGTCACTCTTTCCTCTTACAAGGACACCAGTCATCATATTGGATTAAAGGCTCTCTGTACTCAGTATGACCTCATCTAAACTTTACTAATTATATATGCAAGGATGCTATTTCTTCCTTTTTTCCTTCCTTCCTTCCTTCCTTCCTTCCTTCCTTCCTTCCTTCCTTCCTTCCTTCTTTTTTAAGAGACAGAAAAGCGCAAAAAGGGGATGGAGCAGAGGGAAAGAGAAAGAATCCCAAGAAGGCTCTACACTGAGCATAGAGCCCCATGCAGGGCTCGATCCCATGACCCTGGTATCATGACCTGAGCTGAAATAAAGAGGGATCTTCAATCAGCTGAGCCACCCAGGTGCCCCTGCAATGATGCTATTTCTAAACAAGATCACATTCTAAGGTGTTGGGAGATAAGATATTGAAATATCTTATTAGGAGACACAATTCAACCTATAACAAAAAGGGAGTTAAAAAAATTGTAGACGTTGAATACTGGAGCCAGACTGAATTGGTTCCTTCTTTCCTGAGTTGTTCTCTCACTTCCTGGGTTGATTCCTCACTCCCATTACTTAACGAGTTCTCTAGTGTTTAGCAACTACTCAACCTCCTTACATTTCAATTTCCTCATCTGTAATGTAAAAAAAATAATACTTCCCACTTCAAGGTATTTTGTGAGCATTAAAGAATGTGAACATGAATAAACTATTTAAAACAGTTGTATTAAATCAATGTGTGTATTATTCTTTTCTTACTGTGGATCCCTGGGAGATAACAGTGTCACATGCCCAGTGTGAGTGTGGAGGGTGAGCCTCTTTTTAATTGTTTTAACCACATACCCTCCCCCTTGATGTTTTCCTACTTCTCTGACTCCTTCTCTTGATGTTTATTTTGTTTTTGTTTTTGGTTTTTGGTGTTTTTGTTTGTTTGTTTGTTTAGTTTTCACCCTTCTCTATTAAGATACTTCTAGGAACATCCATGGAATATCTTAATTAAAGGTATGATTAAGGTATCGAGTCTTATGTGACTGAGGGGAATAAAGTCATGGAAGAGAAGATGATTGATGACGTTGTTCCTAAATGTAGGAGGGCCCCAGCCAGCACAGTGGTGCCTTAGCTCTTCTCTATCTCTAGTCCTCACCTTCAGAATTCTTCCCGTCCCATCCATATCACAATGAATCCTATTTACAAATAAATAAATTCCAAACTGATACATACCTAATTAGTTACCTACCATGACATTTATAGGGAATTTTCTAGTAGGTTATTAAAATTGTTAAAACTTTGGGGTGTTTGGGTGGCTCAGTTGGTTGAGCGTCCAACTTCCGCTCGGGTCATATCTCAGTTGATTAGTTCCAGCCCGCGTTGGGCTCTGTGCTGACAGCTCAGAGCCTGGAGCCTGCTTCTGATTCTGTGTCTCCCTCTCTCTCTGCCTCTCCCCTGCTCATGCTCTGTTTCTCTCTGACTCAAAAATAAAGATAAACATTAAATTTTTTTTTAATTGTTAAAACTTTTATTAAAAGAGTCAAAGTCGCTTTGAATGAAAAAGAATTATAAAAATTATTTTAAATAAATTAATAAAGTAAAAAATTATTAATATCCATTTCATAACATGAAATAATTACAGAGGATAATTATTTTCATAATTTAGACAGTTCCTTTTTGGCTACCTCCCTATCCAAATTTTAACTACCTGTGTTCTCTAATACCTGATTTGGGGGATATTTGGTTTTAAACTTATAATTTAGGGGTGCCTGGGTGGCTCAATTGGTTGAACATCTGATTCTTAGTTTCAGCTCAGGTCATCATTTTAGGGTTCAAGAGATTGAGCCTTATGTCAGTCTCTGTGCTAACAGCATGGAGCCTACTTGGGATTATCTGTCTCCCTCTCTCTCTGCCCCTCCCTCCTCAAAATAAATGAATAAACTTTAAAATAAATAAATATATAAATAAATGTAATTATAAACTTCCTTCTTTTAATAATTTGTATTTTTGCCAATTCTGTGTATACATCAAAAACATGAAAAGAATAAAAGAGTATTCTTAGAATAAATAGAATAATAATTCACATTAATGATTCTCCATAGATAAAGAAAGCCTAGTTTTGGTTCAAAATGAGAATATATTTTCAAACTAAATTCCATAAATGTTCAAGGAAATTTCTAAGGGAAAGCCATATTAGATAGTAATTTTAAATGAATTATCAGTGCATAGAATATTACACACTTCACGACCAGGTATAAAAGACTAAAGTATCTGCATAAAGAGCTTAAGTAAATTTCAGTAGTTCATAACCTTAAACATCTTGAAAAATCACCTCTACTATCCCCAATCTTATTGTGAAGTAAATGTTAGTTTTTACAGTGGATTTAAATTTCCATATTTTATTTTATTCTATAATGATAGAAGAATATTTCTAATTTACATATAAAGCTCAGTTTTTTATGAGTATCTTTACTATATCGCATTAATATATTCAGTATTGCTTTGGATACACTATATTGTGGTAGGTATATATAGTTATCTCATATATAAAGTAACATTAAGAAATTTCTCAGGGCACCTGGCTAGCTCAGTTGGTTAAGCATCCTACTTTGGCTCAGGTTGTGATCTAATGGTTCATGGGTTCCAGCCCCACGATCTCGTAGTTCATGGGATCAAGCCCTGCATCAGGCTCTCTGCTGTCAGCCCAAAGCCGGCTTTGCATCTTTTCTCTTTCTGTCTCTCTGCCCCTCACCCACTTGCATGCATGCATATTCTCTCTCTCTCTCTCTCTCTCTCTCTCTCTCTCCCAAAAATAAATAAACATTGAAAAAAAAAAGAAATTCTCATGAAATGTATGTAATATATTTAATGATTCAAAGAGTGTCTGGCAAAAGTAAGTTCCATGCTAGTGTTTATTAAATATTTTAGTGTTTATTAAATATTAAATACAATGAATGCATTTCTATACATTCTATTGATGTAAAATAATATGTACTAGCTTGTGGGCACTGAGTCAAAATAAATAAAAGCTGAAACAGAAAACTCATATTTTTTGTTGAAAAATATTAATGGCTATTCTTAAGAAAGTTTTAAATAGATTCTGAGTGTGTATGAAGTTGAAATAGACTTCACATTCTTGAAATATATGCTTTAGAAAAAATTAGACTTATACATAAGTCATTATTCAACATAATATTAAATATAAGATTAAAAGGAAAGAAAAAGAGTCATTATTTGGTTTTAGAAAATCTGCTTCCAGCTGAGTAAATCAGGAAATGTTTTGACCTGGGGCTTTCATAAACAAAATGGACAAGTAGAGTAACTCAAGTAGCATATAGTGAACATTTTAATTGGTTTGTAGTTTGAAGCAAAATAAAACAGAGAGATTGTGTAGCAAGAAATATGATTAGACAAAATTGGAAAAGTCAGCTTGGGGACAGATAATTCTGGATTTCACATAAAAAATTAAGGTAGATTTCATTTGGTATGTAAGGAAGACTCTAAAAGATTTTATGCAAAATGTAACACAATTGGGGTGGCTTTAGTAAAACTAATCTGACACCATTGTGTCAAGTGAATGAGAACAGGGGTGGAGAAGTCTATGGGAGTTTAATGCAATAGTTTAGGAGAGCGTAATGAGTTTAAAGACCACTGAAATAGAGGATTGGATATGAGGTTGTGGAAGAAGAAGAGGGCAGTGAGTAGAAAGATGTTACTAAAAGACGTAAGAAATAGAGATGAAAAAAGAATGTTTAGGAGAGTGATGACTCCATTCTGGATATGTTGTATCCACGTGCTATAAAAATACTCATATTAAAGATGCTTAGCAGTTATTAGAAATACTATATGATAATCTGGTTAAATGGACTCAAGTCTACACCTTTTGTTATAATTTTCTTTCCCTGAGTTGCTAGGTCAGAATTTTGAAAAGTAAGGATTTTGACCACCTATACCAAGATTCCTGGAAATGCTTTTATAATGCGGTATCCAAAGCCAATCCCTAAATTCCTAAGCCAAAATATATATTTGAATTCACTAACTTTGTAACCTCACTGTTTTTCTTCATACCATGCCCTATAATTGTGTTATAAAAACTAATTGGGGGCTTAAATGCAATTCAGATAAATCTTAAATTAAAATTAAATGTAAATTACGAGAATAAAAGCCTATTTTTGAATACTATGTTTATCTTTGATACTTCAAGAGGAGACTTCACTTTAAGTTAATGAGTTACAGTAATCTATAGAGTCTGAAAAAATACATGAATTAATTCTAAGTCACAGTGCAATACTGTTGATTAATGGATGCATGAATAGCATTTTTATCTGAAATTGTTTAATTATAGTCAGTGCTATAAATGTCCATATTTTATTTCAAAGCAAAATAATATACATAATTAGCTTTTATTGTTGTCTTTTTCACTACTCATATCTTGGCATATATTTTACTTGTATTTTTATCAACATCTCTTCTGTTTTGATTAAATTAGAAGCCCATTGAAGTCACAGTACATTAATTTTCTATTCTCATCACCTACTGCATGACATTAAATTGCGTAGAAGCATCAAAATTATTGTGAAAATATTTAGCATATTAAACAAAGTTTTTGTAAATATACTTCTTTTATTGAGTGGAGAAGCATTTCTCTATAAAAATAGTCAAACATTGTAACAAAAAGTTATATTTCTTTCTTGGTTAGTTCTGCAACCATTTACTTACGGTTTCAGAAGAATATGAA
Source organism: Panthera leo (assembly GCF_018350215.1). Classification (NCBI taxonomy): domain Eukaryota; kingdom Metazoa; phylum Chordata; class Mammalia; order Carnivora; family Felidae; genus Panthera; species Panthera leo. The sequence continues at coordinate 219,035,139 of NC_056679.1, forward strand.
AGAAGTGAGGAGATTTGGGGAAATTTAATTACTTGTATTTGGTATCTAACACTTCTGTTGTTATATGCCTTAAAGAAATTATTGCTTTATTAAAATAAATATTAATCTTATTATATAGAATTGGAATAAAAATGTATTTCATGTATGCAGATATAGAAGGCCAGACCAAACTTATTGCAATGATAGATTCTTTCTGTGAAGTCAGAGTTTGGATAACATTGAGGAGGAGGGTGACCATGGCACTAGAGATCCAATAATACTACCAGAGGGTACTCATATGTATGTACCTCAGTAAGGAGATTCCAAGGTCTTATGAGTTTGATTTAGTAATGATTGAATAAAGAGTAACTTGAACGGTTTGAAAAGCAACTTGCAGAAATTTGTTTTTAAAGGGAGAATGAGCTATACCAGAGTAAATGTAGGCAGAATCAGAAGATGAATCTGGAAAGACGTTTGCCATATGGAGATACAAACCATGACATTTCCTAAAAATGGGATTTATATAACAATCTAGATCTAGATCTGGACTTGGTTGAATCATGCAAATTTCAATCTTCTTTAGAATACAAGTGAATAGAAGCTAATATTTGCAGTTAGCTAAGAAAAAACTACTTAAGACGTCTTGAAAAGAAAAAGAACATTGTCTTCCTGATAACAGAAGTTGCTCAGTCACTGTATATCAGATTATAAAATAATCTATAAAAACATTTATTAGTCATTTAAAAATATTCCAATTATGTTTTAAGCAACTATTACTTTAACAGGAAATTTGTAAGTGTCCCCTGATTAAGTTCCACCTTTTCTTGGTTAAAATGCCTGTTGAGCTACAAAATTAGATTACAACTCACACAACTATGCAAAATTAATTATGTCAGGGAGTTAAATATGTATTAATGTTAAGGCTGACAAAAAAGGATTAAAAAAAATACTCTGCTTGTGTCATAAAGATTGCCAAGCAATATACCAAAATATAGACCATGTGATAAAAGAGAAGCTCCCTGATGACTCAGGTTATCTCTCTATGAACACAGAGTATTGTTGCTGTTTCTAAGATATAGTCATCTCTTTCAAGTAGGTAGTTAATTCATTGGCAAATATATCCCTACGAGTTAAATGCTGCAGAGGGCCATAAATGTAATAGCAGTCCCAGAAATAAACCAATGTCAAATGATCTCAACAGATGTACCAGAACCACTTAATTCAGAAAAAAAAAAACAAAAAAAACCCCAGTGTATTCAACAATTGCTGTTAGGAAAACTGGATATCCACATGCAAAAGAATGAAGTTGAGCTCTTATCTTACATTAGAGACAAAAATGAACTCAAAATAGATTAAAGATCTAAACATAAGACCTAAAAGTATAAAACTCCTAGAAGAAAACCTATGGACAATGTTTTATGATATTGGACTTGACAATATTTTCTTAAATATGACCCCAACCACTAAAAGTTAACAAAAGTAAAAATGAGTAAATAGGATTACCTTAAATTAAAAAAAAAAAAACTTTTGTGGCTCAAAGGACAAAATCAACAGAGTGAAAAGGCAACCTAATCAATGGGAGAAAATATTTACATATTATATATCTAATGAAAAGTTAATATCCAGAATATATAAAGAACCACTACAACTCAACAACAACAAAATGAAATACCACATTAAAAATGAGCTGAGGACTTGAATAGATGTTTCTCCAAAAATGATATTTGAATGCCCAATAAGCAAATGAAAAGATACACATCACTGATCATCAGGAAACTGCAAATAAAAACCACAATGAGCTATCGCCTCACAACCATTAGGATGGTTACTATAAAAAAGGGGGGGATAGCAAGTGTTGGTGGTAAGGATATGGAAACACTGGAATCCCTGTACCTTGTTGGTAGAATTGTAAAATGGTGCACTGCGTAGAAAAACTATGCAGTGTCTTCAAGACATTAAAAATAGAACCACCATATGATCCTACTTCTGAGTGTATATCTAAAATAATTGAAATCAGAATTTCTAAAAGATATCTATACTTCCATGTGCATACCAGCACTATTTACAATAGCCAAAAAGTAGAAGCACCTCAAATGTCCATTGGTGGATAAATGGGTAAAATGTGATGGATATATATTTATTTATAATAAAATACTATTCAACCTGAAGAAAGAAGTAAACCCTGTCATTTGCAACAATGTAAATGACCCTGGAGGGCATTAAAATAAATGAAATAAGCCAGATGAAGAAAGACAAATACTGAATGGTATTGCTTATTTGTGGATCCAAAAAAAGAAAAAAAAAGGCAGAATTAGTAAAAACTGAGAGTAGAGTGGTGGTTGCCAGAGGTGGGGGTGGAGAAAATAAGAAGAGGTTGGTAGAAAGAGTACAAACTTTTAGTTATAAGATAAATAAGGTATGAGGAATGAATGTAGAATACAGTTACTATAGTTAATAACAATGTATTGTATAACTGAAATTCGCTAAGAGAGCAGAACTTTAATATTCTCATGAAAAAGAGTATGTGAGGTGATGAGTGTGTTTAATTAATCAGTGCGGGGGGGGGGAATTCTTTCACAATGTTTATATATGTCAAATCATCACATTGTATACTTTAAATATCTTGCACTTTTTACCAATTGTATTTCGATAAAGCTGGAGGAAAAAAGGAAGAAATCCTGTGACGTGCTACAAAATGGATGAACCTGGAGGGCATGATGCTTAAGTGAAGTAAACCAGTAAAAAGAAAACAACACTGTATGATTCCACTTCTATGGAATAAATAAAGGAATTGGATTCATAGAATCAGAAGGCAGGATGATAGTTACAAAGGGCCGGAAGGAGGGGTAAAAGAGGAATTGTTCAATAAGTTTGAGTTTCATTGGGCATTTGGGTGACTAAATTGGTTAGGTGTCTGACTTGATTTCTACTCCTATCATGATCCCAGGGTCATAGGATCGAGTTCTGAGTCAGGCTCCACGTTGAGCATGGAGCCTGATTGGGACTCTCTCTCTCTCCCACTCTCTCCGCCCCTCTCCTGCTCACACCCTCTCTCTTCCAAATAAATAAATAAATAAACTTTAAAAAATGGTTAAGATGGTAGATTTTATGTGTTTTTTTACCAAAATCAGAAAAGGGAAAACAGTGTTTTTGAAGAGGCAGAAGACCATGAGAAGCCAATAGATTACCGTGTGTATATGTTATATATGTGTGTTATATATATGTTTTATATGTATATAATATATAATATATATAAAACATATATATAACTAGAGCAGAAGATAAAGAAGTTATGTTGATGGGCTACAGGAGAGTTTTGGAAGGGCATATTATAAAACTTATTTCCTAGTAGTTTTCAGGGCAAGAATCAGGGGAAAGAAGGGTTGTTCTGATATCTTTTCTGTTTTCCTTGCAGGTTAGTCTGTGGTAAATTCTATCTCAATTCTCTCACACGCAAAAGGTGCAAAAGGGTAATTTATTCCTATTCTTTTATGGAAGTGTGAAAAAATGGGCCAGTATGATTTTAACATAAAGAAGGATTATGAAAGGAGATTCACAGGCATTGCAAAGACTCTCTTTCATTACAGAATACAGGCTTGTATTTTGATAAGAGCCCAGAGGTCTTTTGTATCTTGCTTAAAACAAATAGACATTGATTTCATCTGTTTTCTCATTCTGCTTTCCGTGAGAAAAGAAAAAAAAAATAATTTCTAGTGATGTCAAGGAATCGTAGGTCTGGTTTGTATTTGTTTTGTTTTTCTTGAAGGTCTTTATGAACTACAAGGGATCACACAAAATGAAAGGATAATTAGTGAAAAAAAGTGTATTATGAAGAAGAATTGGTGAGGAGCAAGGTCTGTTAAGAGAAGTCTAAATGCTCAAGACTTTTTAAAATAGGTTTTTTGAGGTACCATCTACGTCCCAGAACCGAAGTCAATTTACAGAGTTTTACAGCAACCAGATCTGAGTCCAGGTTTAGAAAATTTCGTTAGTCAAAACAAACAAACAAAAAGCAAAACAAAACAAAACCCACAAGAAAACAAAGCAAACCAAACAAAAAACCAACAAACAAAAACAAACACAAAAACAAATCCCTGCGTTCATTTGTAGTAATTCTCTATTTCCACAATCAACCCCAAGCTACCATTCATTTATTCTCTAATTCTATGGATTGCCTTTTGGAGGGGGGGAATCAATTCCAAAAATGAATACAGCTATTTATTTAAAATATTTTAAACAAGTGTTAACTGAACCTCATCTCCCTGACTCTGTAGCCCAGCATATTCCAAATATCTGAGCTTTCATAAAGAAACAGACCTGCCTAAGAGGAAACAAACAAAACAAAAGAAAAACAGTTTACAAACATGCTAACTGTTGCAAGAGACTAGCTTCATTTGTTGCTGCTCAGAATATCCCAGTTGCAGCACTCTGCTAGAGTTGAAATTTATTTCTGCAGCGCTCCTTTGCTGTTTATCAGACATGATTCCAGTGACACAAAAACCTTTTCTAGGGACCTCTTTTCCCTACAGTCGTTGATTATTCACTCACCTCCAGTTGTGCTTTATTCTTATCCCTTAATGCTGATCTTACCTACAATCTCACAACTTTGCTATTTGAGAAATTCTGAGCCGAATCAGCGTAAGGCACGAGGTCTCTTTCTGTGCTGGAAACGTCTCCTAAATGTCAAGTGTTCACCTTCATGAGTGGGTAGCCATTTATTGCCCAGGGTAGTAAATGCACACGCTGGTTGTAATTCTGACACCTCATTGTAGCCACCCTGGTGTTTCTGGTAGGCATTGTAATGAATTATGTATGAGAAATTCTTCATCCTCTCAATGTTTTACCTGGTCAGTGTCTGCATCTGCATTAATTCCTTCCGAACCTGCTGGGAACTATTGGGCTGCTCTCACGCTAGGTTCTAGATTTGTCTTGTGACTTGTCATCCTTCGTTGCCCTTAAGTTAAATTTGTATGTTTTAATTTTCATCTGAGATAAGACAAGGAAGTTTACGTATACCTTCTTAAAATGAGGATGGGCAAATATTCTGCATCCTAGCTTAAATGGACCCCACGCTTACTCAATTTCAGTAACTCGGTTGGTAGAGGAAAAATTGGAGTCATACAGAAACCACCTGCAAGAGACCTGGTGAGTCATGATATTATGACATTTTGCACAGATGAGAAAGAGTATCCTAAAAAAATGTCAACATCTTTCTATTTTGTCAGAAGGCAGAGAAATAAACAAGCTGTTACATGAGAGAACTCAGTGTTACCTGGGAGTGCAGTGACAGAGTGACAAGGTTGTAAAGGGATCTGTGTAAGCCCTTCTCTTTCCCTCTCTCTCTCTCTCTCTCTTTTTTAGTTAAGTTGCAAATTGTCAGATCCTGAACTCTCATGAAAGAAAATACCACCTGGTAAATCAAAATCACTGTTGAGAACATCTGGTACTGTCGTGACTAGTTGTTCTGAGGCCATTGAGAGAGTTCAGACAAATTAAAATTTGAAATACATTTTTCCTTCATCCTAGATTTAAAAAAAAGGTCTTGGTTAAAAGTATTGGTAATAGTTGCTTTTTTTTAAATCTTCATGCCTTTTACTATACCATTCTATAATAATTTTTCTTAATTGCTATAATGTGTAATTCTTGAGAGAAAAATCACAGTAAGAGAAAGGCAAAATGATCCAAGGAAAAACTGTAGGCTGTAGAATCAGATACAGATTTAATTCCCAGCTCTGTGCTCACTATGTGTTTGAACGTTTACATAAAAACAAACAAAAACCTAATAGTTATTACCTAAATATTTATTTATGACATTAGTAGTTTAACCATTGGTACTAACGTTTAAAGCAATTTTGTAATTTATGTGGTCTGATTTTATTTCCCCACCTGAAACCTAAAAGCAACTTGAAGTAAAACTAGACACATTTGAACCTAAAGCTGTATGACTCCAAAATATATTTTCCTTTCTTGGTGCCTGGGTGGCTCAGATGGTTGAGCAACTGACTTTGGCCTGGGTCATGATCTCACAGATTGTGAGTTCGAGCCCCTGGCGGGCTCTGCGCTGACAGCCCAGAGCCTGGAATCTGCTTCAGATTCTGTGTTTCCCTCTCTCTCTGCCCCAGCCCCGCTCACACTCTGTGTGTGTCTCTCTCTCAAAAAAAGTAAACATTAACAAAATATTTTGCTTTCATTTTAGCATTTTTTTAGCTAAAAATTTTAGTGGGGGTGCCTGGGTAGCTCAGTCGGATGAGTGTCCGACTTTGGCTCAGGTCATGATCTTGCGGTTCATGAGTTTGAACCCCGTGTCATTCTCTGTGCAAACAGCTAGGAGCCTGGAGCCTGCTTCAGATTCTGTGTCTCCCTCTCTCTCTGTCCCTTTCCTGCTTGTGTGCTCTCTGTCTCTCAAAATAAATATTAATTTTTTTTTAATTAGTGTAGTGTTTTTTTTGTTTGTTGTTTTCGCTTTTGTTTTTTTCAGAGAGAGAAAGAGTGTGAGCAGGGGAGAGGGGCAGAGGGAGAGAGAGAGAATCTCAAGGAGGTTTACACTCAGCATGGAGCCCGTTGAGGGTCTCAATCCCTTGACCCTGGGATCATGACCTGGGTCGAAATCAACAGTCAGACACTCAACTGACTGAGCCACCCAGGTGCCCCCAGTGTAGAATTTGTAACAAAGTTCACAAAACAAGTATATATATAGTTCAATGAATTTCACAAACTGATCACATTTGTGTAGCCAAAACTCAGCTCAAAATACAAAGTTGCCAGCCAAAATTACCTCTAAAAGCTCCTGTACCTGTCATTGCTTTCCCCCAAAGTAAATGCTATCCTAACTTCAAAACCACAAACTAGTTTTCTTTGTGAAATTTATATGAATAGGATCATATAGTTTAAATTGTGTTTGCCTTCTCTAGTGCAACACTGTCTGTGAGATCTATTTCTTTTTTATGCATATAACTGTAGTATGTTCATTAGCATTACTGTATAATATTCCATTGCATGAATTTAAAAACCCATTCCATGAATTTTACATATATACATGATATATACTCATTTTGCCTGAGTGTGTGTTCAGTTTTGATTATCATAAGTAAGGCTATGGACATTTTTGTGCATGAATTTTGGTGAATATTAACACATGTTTCTCTTGAATATATACCTAAGAATAAAAATGTGGATCAGAGTACAATTCTAATGCTTCTAAACTCATTTACTTAATATATTCAGAAAACAATTGCATTCTAAGAAAAAAATGTTATGTATAAAATATGTATGGGAAATGTCTTAGGTTTGTCATATTATGAAGATGTCAATATGATTTTAAAATACTAAACACACCATTTAAGATCTAGGGAGCCAAATTTAAATAGCATTACATTATAGCTACTGGCTTGGAGTGGCAAACAAAACACAGTCCTTGCTTTCACTAAGCTTAGAATCTGTCTTCAAATAATAGGTGTATGCATAATTACCAAGTCACATCTTTATTCCTTTTTAATTAGCTGCAGAGTACTGTTCAGGGCTAGAACTATCACTAAGTTCATTGGAATTGGTGTGTACGACCCCTGACTTAAAATGAAGAAGGCGTTTTTGAGGATAGAGAACAAACACAGTAAGTCTAGAAACTCAAAAACTCTATTTAATTCAGTAAGTATTTATTAAACAACTAACTCAGAACTCTGATTGATTACACCAAAAAACATTAAAACATTATCACTTCTATCAAGAAATTCACAAATTATTCCAGAATTAAAGAGCTGCGCTTTGAATATAAGAGTGATTCATATTCATGTCGAATTCAAGTTTTTATTGTTTGTTTTGTGTTGTTTTTATGATACGTAGTCTGATGTTTTTAAATTTGAATGACAAAGATACTGGCGTATAATTTAATGTATTTTAAAGCTACGAAAACAATAAAATCACTAAATTTTCGAACTTTTCAGAGGCACATCTTAATTTTAAATACACAGAAGAATATTTCTTGGTCTTTTTCTAGAAAATAAAAAAAAATGGCTATTGATAGAAAAGCTTTTACATTGTTTTAGTCAAACTCAAATAAAAGGATTTATAAAATAAAACATGAACTAAAAAGAGTTTTACCAGAATATTGAGCTCTCCTTGATATTCATAGAAATCAACACAATGTCCATTAGTGCAGAATAAAAGACATAAAACAGTTCAGTGTAAAAAAATGCCCTGCATTAATGGAACATTAAAGTTGTGATTGAAAACCACAAAATTCAGGAAATTCAGAATTAGAACTCCCAAGGTAACCTTAACTGTGACCTCTTGTGCATGTATACTATTTAGAAAAGTGGGATTCTTGCCTTCCTGATCACATATCACTATGAAGAACACTTTTGAAGGGGGAAAAAAGTACTTCATTTCCTCCAAACCACTCTATATGTTTAAAGTTTTATACACACTTAGAAAATCAAAGCATCCATCTTTTGCCACCAAACGAGCTAATTATGAAATAAGAAGGAATTTTTAAAATACACTATAGAAAGCCATGGTAGCTACAGCATAATATACCTCTACTTGAATCATGAATTTGGGTTTTCTTTTAAATATAACCATAAGTGTTTACCTATAAAAACATACTTATATTGCAGAGTGACAGTGGGGAACATTATTGAAATTAAACAGCATGTAAGGAAGAAGGGAAATAATTGAGCTGAGAGGCAAAACTATCATGCTTCAAATTTTTAAAATCTATACTCTTGTGTAAAGATATTTGTTCTCTACAAGCATGGTTTCTTCATTCGTAAAATGAGAGGATTAACCTGAGTGATGACATCATAGCTTATTCTAACTTTAAAAATATATGATTCTGTGACTTCATATAAATTTATGTTCTAGTTGAGGATACTAAATTTGACATCATATTAATCCTTAAATAAATTATATCAGGGCTTAGTGAGGTATGCCAAGAAAGAAAGTGATGTTGATAAACTACTGGGCTTCCCTTAGGAACTACCAGCCTGCCTCATTGATATCGCCATTTCTTTTGGATCTTTTACTAAGGGAAAAAAAAAAAAGTAAACTTATCTATCTAACCAAACATTAGTCTCTGTGACTGAGGTTAGGGTATATGTCTGTTAGCAAATTGAAAAACATTCATCAGGTCTCCTAGGATATGTTCCTCAGTATAATGGATATGAGATCAAGGACTATGGAGAAAGGTAGTGGTGAAGGAAGGCTATATCAGTGTCACTGTGGTATATAGCTCTTCTAACCAAAGTCACTAAGGACCATTTTTTTTAAATAAGGAAATATATTTATTGAAAAGATAACTGAAAAAGCGCGCGCACACACACACACACTTAAAGATAATTTATGTGAACTGAGGCACAGTAGACACTATCAAAACTCCTTTGCTTTCCCAACAGCCAGCACTTGCACCTCTGTGTCCGAGGGCTGACCCCAGCCTGCCAAAACCCATTTTGCCTACATGCATAGGGATTTTACAGCCGCATGGTGGCTGTTAACCAATATCTTACTCGTGTATGGATATGAACACTAGTGCCCCCTTGTTTCTTATGTTGTACCTCCATTGCCTTCCTGGAGTTGCCCTGCAAGGCTGAGGCAAAGTTATCTACTCGCCAAAAGATTTTACTTGAGTTCACACTTACAGTCCTAATATTTTGTTGGGTTGGTTTGGTGACTCTTGAAATAAAACAAACAAACAGTTTTTAATGATGTATATATTCCAGAATTGCCTTAAAAGAATGTTGAGGAAGGCAATCTGAAGACTAAGAGAAGTGGGCATGTGTACAAGGACCTATTATATACATGTGGTGAAGCACTTGCCGGCCAATCAACAGAAGTGTGAATAGCAGTCTACTGGCTAGGTTCAACCATGAGTCTTGTTAGCCCCCTGCACCTGCTCACCACCGATTCCACTTCTCCCCAGACCAGCCTGAAGGCACTTGAATGGATGCCGATCCATGCCTACTTCAAGGAGTTTGCCCAGGACATGGGCCACATGTTCCTTCCTTGATTCACTTTATTATATGAGTTAGCCTGATGCCCAATCAAAGGCTTATTAACTACACTATAAATTTCTAAAAGTGAGCAACAACAACAAAAAATCATGACTTTTAGTTCTATTTAGATCAAAGGAAGCAATTGTGCTTTGTTTTTAATTGCATGTGTTTGAACCCTTTGTTGGGGTGAAAATACAATTAATTCCAAATAATATAGAAAAATACAGAGCAACATGAGGGTTCTGTCTCAGGGCAATGCAAGTCTAATAACCATCTGTGAAGTTGGAACTTTGTGCCCAACAATTGCTTCACCCAAGAGCAGAATTCAATCTTCAGGAAAATGAAAATATTCTTGGATTTTCTGTGGTGAATAAGGAATCACTGAGATCACTTGTGGAATCATGGAGGGAGAGAATTTTATGGCCCATTTACATGAGGAGAGATGTTACTCATTGATGAATATACCATAAAGAAAATAATATTACAATGTTACCTTAACATTGTTTATAAAAAGCCAAGAAACCTCTCTGCTAAAGGTGGTCTAAATTTAATTGCTGACGATGTTTTACCAGCTTTTTTATACGAGGTTGGATAAATTGGAACAATAGCAACAAAGGAGCCTATGATATATCCTCTCATTGAAAAACAAAGTGAATTTTTGAGAAAATAAAATACCTTATAAATCAAAAACATGTCTCAACTATTTTCATGTTTGCATGTTATCTTCCAAATATTGTGAATATGGATACATATATTTTATGGTTGAAATATTAATGACCAAATCATTCTATATCTGCCTTTTAGTGGAACTTCATTTTTTGTTTATATGTGACAAAAATTTGTATGACTATTTTAAGAAGAACAATATACTACCAAGTTAATGCACTATAATTTACTTAATTTCTTTAATGTAAGAAAGACACTTTAGCTACTAGAGAACACACTTCAGGGAATAACCATGTGCATATTGCTTTTTTTCCCCTCATCTTGACAAATTTCCAGCATGAAATATTTATGACAATACACAAAGTGACATTGTAACTAGTTGAAGGTGAAGAAAGGAGTGTTTAAAATTTAGACTGCAGTCTTAACGGAAGTGACTGTCAATGATAAATTATCTACCGAGGTACCAGGACAGAAATCCTGTCTCCTAATGGGTATGCAGACATTTAAAAGTAAGCTCCCATAAACATGTGTTATCTGTTCAGAACCCCAACCAGTGGTTGCTAGAAGAGTAATAGAGATGTTTTAGATTTAAACAGCCATTCAGTGTCACCAAATACTTTTAGGTACCTATCAAACCACTTTTATCATCTTAACCTTCAGATTAAAATATTAGGGAACAAATACGGTTACCTTCACACGGAAACAAAAATATGGAGGCTACACATTTTAGCAGGGCAAGCATTAATATGTTTTGAGTGGGTACTTTGCTTTGTATAGGTCATAGGATTGGGGGATATTATTTCCTTATGCAAAACAAGCATTCTTACTCTGAAATACCACTGCAATCAAGGATAATACCATTTTAACAAATACCCTTCCAATAGCTTGAACGCCTTGTGGTGCTTTCCTTCTGTTTCCCAACACAGGTACATTTCTCTATGGAGGAGCCAATCCTCTTACTACCTTTCCTTACAAGCACTCTTCAGCCTTTGTGGTCTCATTGCTGGCCCTGCCGTTTGACTGAAACCTCTCTGACAATAGGCAGCAATAACATGTGATGAAATCTAATGAACACTTTCCAGTCTCTTTTTATATGACCTCCCTGCCACATCTGAAATTTTTGATCACTTGCTTCAGGAAATTTTATTTTCCTTTGGCTTCCATGTAAAAGGTGTCTCCTCATTGTCCTGTAACTTTGCTATCTTGGCTACCTTTTTTTTTTTTTTGCAACCTTTCTGGGTTGAGGCCCCCCAAGGTAATATCCTACCCTATTGTGTTCTCATTTTATACTTTGCCTGCTGAAAGCCTATTCATTTTTATTACTTAATAATTAACCTTCTATACACTGATTCGGTAATGTAAATTTCCTGTCCAAACCTATGTAGAGAGTAATAGATATATTGTAAAGCCAATTTTCTGTCTATATGAATAGCTTAAGCTGTTTAAAATTGGACCTAATTGCCTCATCCCAAAATCAGCTATTCTTATGTCAATATTTGTTCTGATAAGAGACACCATCATGTACATAGTTAATCAGCCAGAATAATGTCATCATCCTCATCCTCACCACCACCAACACCCTCCTCTCACTACCTGTACAGCCAATTATTTATTGTATACCATCTAAATATCTCTGTAATCTATTTTTTCCATTTCATGCTCTCTGCTATTCTTCCATAATGCCCTCTTTCCTAAGCTATTGAAATATATTCCTAACTCATATCCTGATAGATTTTCTCTAATCTTATCTCTTTCCATGTATCTGCCTCAGGCTCAACAAAGAGAATCTTTTAAACCACACATTGGACCAAATTACATTCTATTTGATCCACTGAACTTTAATCACCCTTGATTTATATTTCATTCCATTTAGCTACCTATCTAATCATACACTCAACAGTAAGAGAATTCAGAGCTCCTGGTCTCATGGCGCTTATAGTTGAAGATGAAAGGCTTAAATTTATCTAGCAATGATATGTGTACCATAAATATGAAAACAGAATTCCTACGGCAGCCTGTAAATAGAGGACCTAGCAATGTTTCAGAGTCAGCCAAAGCCTTTGCAATCAACTGTAACTTGAAAGTTACATGTGAATTTGCAAATTGAAGATAAGGAAAATGGAGGCATTGGGTCTTAAAGAATTCTGGATGAAATGATTGTCCCAAATAGAGTGAACAGCTTTAACCAGACTCTGAGGCAAAAGAGAACATACAGCTCTAGAAGAACCTGGTAGGGGGTGGAGTACAAGTGTTTTACCCTTTATTGAAAAGGGTGAGGGAGAATAGGTACCGATGGGGTTTAGAAGGATTATTGAGACAAAAGGTTGGACTCAACTGCCACACTGAAGAAGTGACATGACCACTTTTATATTTTAGGAGAAATAGACACATAAGAAACCAGAAAACAAATCATAAATTCTTTGGTTTCAGAGTTCAAGTGCAAAGATTTTCATAACCAAGCTCCTGCCTGCAGTCTGTGCCTCTACAGTTACCTTTTACCAAAGTTAACAGGTGTTAACTTTTCCTAGTGTCTCCAGTTATGGGCCTCCACATCTATTCAGATGCTTTTTCTAGCTTTTAAAATTTGTTTTCCCTTTTCTCAAACTATGAAAACCTACTTCATCCTACAGAGCTAGCTCAAGCATTTTCTCCTCTGTGAAGCGATCCTTGACTTCCATATATACAAGTATATTTGAAGATATGCATACCCACTTTTTGATTTCCTGTCCCTACACTAGAATTACAATACCTGGATTCACTGAATGTATTTTTAACTGTTTATCCACTGCACTTAGCACAGTATCTGGCACTTGATGAAATGAAGGGAAGGAGGAAGGAAGGCAAAGAGGGGGTAGAAAGATGAAGGGGATAGGGTAGAGAGAAAAGTTATTTGATCAATGTGTGGTATTTTTCTACTGTTTCCATTATAAGGGTAGAATGCTGGAGAAGTAAAAAAAAAAAAAAAAAAAAAAAAAAACCTTCCCATGGAAATAATTAATCTTCTCTACAGAATCCTTGAAAGATGGTCATACAGATTTGCTTGAACATCCAGTAACTTGAGACCCATTCTTTTTAAACCAGACCATTGTTTAAAATGTTGAATTTTTAGAGCTGACATTTGCCTTATAACTTTTGTCCATCATAACTAGTTTTTTCCCCCCTGAAAGTATGTGGAATAAGTGAAAGAAAGTGTCTTTAGGTACTATATGTTATTCAGTGCACTTCTCTGGAAAGTTCCTATTTGATAATGCCCAGCATAAAATTTTAAAACACTGATTAAACATAATATGAAAGCCATATTTAAAGCTAATACTGTATGATTATTCCATTCACTACCTGATGGTAGTCATGATTCACTCAAAATCTTAAAGATGTGGCCCTTAGTTTTCTGACATTCTTTACAATATTTCTTTTGTCCTGAACTATGATGATTGTAATGTCTCCATAGATGATCTTTCTATTGCCTTTAACTTGATATTCTCTACTCCAATAAATTCCTCTGCCACCCATGCTAAGCATGGTCATACCTGAAACTCCATTCTAATAACTGATAATCCTCCACAATCTCAAATTCAAGAATTCCCTTCTCATATTTACCTGCTCCACTTATTTCTCTAGGTGCCCAACTTCAGAATTGTTTTCTTTTCCAATAGGTTGAACAATCTATTGGTTTTTAGTACCCTTATAAGAAGAGATATCAGAGAGCTTTCTTTTATTTTTTTCTGCCATGTGAGCACATACTAAGAAGTTTACTATCCACAAGCCAAGAAGAGAGATCTCGCCAGAACCTGACCATGCTGATACCTTGGACTTCCAAGCTTCAGAACTGCAAGGAAATAAATGTGTATTGTTTAAGTCACCAGTCTATAAAGTATGTTGTTATGTACCTAAGTTAAGACAGTACAGTTCTTTAAAGAATATGGGGAGAAAAAGAAAATAATGTTTTAATTGTATTATGTTTTATAATAAGGCATAATTTTTTCTTATTATATTATGCCACTATTTTATTTTTATCAAACTTCCTAAAAGCTTGCTTTTGTATCTTCTTCCCTCCTCCCACCCTTCCTTCCTTCCTTCCTTCCTTCCTTCCTTCCTTCCTTCCTTCCCTGGCCTACTTCCTTAAAGACTTTTTCCATTTTGTCTAGAAATTCTTCCTTTCTCAAAGACTAGAGCATATGGTTGCTTATTTTAAGAACTTACTATTTCTTATCTATCCATGTGATCATTCTGCTTTTATTGCTCACAAAATTTTTTCCAATATCAGACAGGAAAACAGAGATACCTGGTTGAAGATCACTTTACTGCTTTCTTCAGGATCTATAATTCTTAGATCTCAAATTGAACAATACTTTTCTAGGCCCATTGTAAAAACAGCAATTGCAAATTACCACTCCAAATTATCTGCATTTCATATTTGTTGTTTTAAGAAATTCATTGTGGAGAGGAATTCTTACGGATGGGTTTATTATCTGATTCAGTCAACAAAAATACTCTAATACTTATAGTTATCTCTATCTAACTAACTGAAATTTTATTATTATTTTATTGTATAAAAATATGGTGTTTATCTACAAGTAAAGAGAAGTAATTCACCAATCTTTCTTTCTACATAATTAAGCAGCAATATTAATGGATTCTCTGCTTGTTCTGTTCTCATGCTTCTATAGCTAAAAAATAAGATTCACTAAAAAAAATAAGATATTTCACTGTGAAAACAGACATTTGTGTTTTTTTAATGCAATTCACCAGGATGGTAATATTTATTTTTATTTTTAATTATTTTATTAAACTATTTTATCCAGTGCTTAAAGGTTAATGAATTGAAAATTACAATGTAGAATATGAAAAAATTACTAGAGCATAACAGTGAACTGGAGATTGCAGAAAAAAGATAAGTAAACATCAACAGATTAATATATATTATCATATTTGAAGCATAATCAGAAAAATAATTTGTTTGAAAGCAATTAACAATTTCTTATTTTGGACAATTTCAAGCATTATAATCTAAATGTAATTGGAATCCAGAAATAAAATTATGCAGAAAAATATTTGAAAGCATATTACCTAGCAACTTCCCAATTTTTTTTTAGAAACCTATTTATCCAAAAGTTTGACCAATGTTAACAGTAAATACTGAGAGAGAGAGAGAGAGAGAGAGAGAGAGAGGGAGAGAGAGAGAGAGAAAATGATGCTTAGGTATGAAATAGTTAACATGTTGGAAGCCAACAGTGAAAAAAATAAAGGTAAAGAAGGGAGGGAGAAAGGGAGGGAGAGAGACAGAGGGAAAGGGAGAAGAAAGAAAGAAAGAAAGAAAGAAAGAAAGAAAGAAAGAAAGAAAGAAAGAAAGAAAGAAAGAAGAAAGAAAGAAAGAAAGAAAGAAAGAAAGAAAGAAAGAAAGAAAGAAAGAAAGAAAAAGAAAAAGAAAGGGCAACCAATGAATAAGCTATCTTAAATATAGGGAACAATATATACTGATAGCTTCATTTTCATCAGAAACAGAACAAAAAACAATAGGATAACATTTTTAATGTGGGAAAATGAAAAGTCAATCTAGAAGTCTATATCACTCTAAAATTTATTATAATTTATGTAAGTGAAAAGTTAGAGAATGTTATGCCTACGAACATACACAAGAAGAAATGCAAAATAAAAAATTAAATTAAACCCCAAAAAGGTGAAAGGAAATGAAATATGAAAGAAAGAAAGAAAGAAAGAAAGAAAGAAAGAAAGAAAGAAAGATTTTCTTTATTATTTTGTTCAATAAAATGCTAAGTTTATTTTTTAAAATTGTTGACAAAATTAGTAAATCTGTAGAGACACTTATCCAGAGAAAAAAATGGGAAAATGCATTTTAAAAATAACAGGAGTGAATTTGAGGCACCTGGGTGGCTTAGGCCAATAAGTGTTGAAGTCTTGATTTTGGCTCAGGTCATGGTCTAGCGGTTGGTGAGATTAAGCCCCTTATAGGGCTGTGCTCTGACAGCTGGGAGACAGTTTGGGATTCTTTCCCTCTCTCTATGCCCCTCCCCTTGCTCATGCTCTCTCTCTCTCACTCTCTCTCAAAGTAAATAAAATTAATAAATGACAGGAGTAAAAAAGAAAATGTTTTCACCAACTCTACCAATAAAAAAATAACACAGGAATATTATGAAAATCATAAAGCCAATAATTAGGAACTTAGAAGAAATGGTGCATTCTTTGACTATACAAATTACCAAAATTGACTCTGAAAAAGCCAATCTGAATAGTCCTATAGTTATTCAATAAAATAGATATTTAAATATTTATATTTAAATAATAAATATAAACATTTTAAAATAAAAATAATAAATATTTATTATAAATAAAGCATTTTCCTACTATGGGAAAATGTGTAGTTTTTACAGATTGCTTTGCTGTTGAATTTTTCAAACATTTAAATTATTCTTTTTTTAATGTTTATTTATATATTTTTGAGACAGAAAGAGAGACAGAGGTGGGGGAAGGAGAGCAGAGAGAGAGAATCCCAAGCAGGGTCTGCACTGTCAGTGCAGAGCCCGACGTGTGGCCCCAGCCCATGACACTGAGATCACCACCTCAGCCCAATCCAAGAGTCTGATGCTTAACTGATTGAGCCACACAGATCCAAGAGTCTGATGCTTAATTGACTGAGCCACCCAAGCACGCTGAATTTTTCAGGTTTTTAAAGAAGAAATACTACAAGTCCTAGGCAAATATGTTGAGAAAACGGAGGAAGAACAGAATATTTCCAAACGTATCTTAGGAAGACAATATTACTCTGATAACAAAAGCAAAAGAACATCAAAGGAGAAAAAAAATCAGATAAATTTTGGAAAATCATGCATTATATAGATAAATGCGGTGGCTGTGACAAAAAAAAGAATTGGATTGAGAAAATGGAATAATGTAGATATAAACAAATAAAAATTAGAAGTGAACCCACAAACACATATTTTGTGTTCTCTGGAAGTGAGAATGTATAATTTTATTAAAAGTAGTCCCAGCAGGTTTAGAGAAATTATAAAATGGAAGATGTAGCCAACATCTTGGTCAAAGGGGGGAAAAGAGAAATCTGGGTAACAAATATTCTCATCTTACATAGTCTAAAGTAAAACAAACAAAAAGACAAAGAAAAAAAACACTTATCTCAAGGGCACTTGGGTGGCTCAGTTCATTAAACTTCCGACTTAAGTTGAATATGTTTGCCTCTGAAGAATGTTTGAAGTGAAAGAACTTTGAAATAATTTTTAAGTTATTCTAGGATAGTTGCCTCTTTTGGGGGGATAAAGTACCCATATAGTTAAAGAAAACAGTGCAACAGTATTTCAGTAAAACTAAAAAAAAAAAAAAAAATGCTAGATGATAGTAGAACTAGGAGATATGCCAACCAGCCAAACTATCAATTATTAGAGTAGCAGCTATCCTTTATTTTCCAGAGTTCATGTTAAAAGGAAAAAGCATACGAAACTTATGTTGAAGATCGTTTATTCAAAAAGGTTTCAATCTAACACAGCAGGACATACTGTGTGCACATGCAAATACACGTATGCATATCCTCAAGACCATGTACAAGTTCAATATACTTTCTGACCTCTGAGTATACTGCCTCATACAGAACAAGATGTGTTACAATAGCTTATGACAATGATATTTTCAATGCAAAAAAAGAATCCCAAAAACTTTCTGTGGAACACGTGTATATTTTTTAATAATACATCTTAATATTAAATTACATTTAAAATATTTTAATATAAACATTTAAATTACTGCTTTAAATGATAACTTCTAAATAACCTGAAAATATTAGCTTTTCAATTTTTGCAAATCCTCAAACAAAATGCATTTTGATTATGCCCCTCTTCCTAGTCAACTGTATTAAAGTGTATTGATAAGTGTTTAATTTTTTGAAGTTTTTTATTTTAATTCCAGTATAGTTAACATACAGTGTTAATTAGTTTCGTGTGTACAATGTAGTAATTCAACAATTATATACTTTACTCGGAGTTCATCCTGATAAGTGTAGTCTTTAATCTCCATCATCTATTTCACCCATCTCCTCCCCACTTCCCCGCTGGTAACCATCTGTTTGTTCTCTATAGTTAAAGAGTCCATTTCTTCGTTTCTCTCTGTCTCTCTCTCTGTCTCTCTCTCCATCTTTCTCTTTGTCTTATTCCTTTGTCCATTTGTTTCATTTCTTAAATTTCACATATGAGTGACATCATATAGTATTTTCTCTCACTGACTTATGTCAGTTGACATTATACTCTCTATCTCTATCCATGTCACAGCAAATGGCAAGATTTTGTTCCTTTTTATGACTGAATAATATTCCATTGTGTGTGTGTGTGTGTGTGTGTGTGCGCATGTGTGTGTATACCACTTCTTTATCCATTCATCTATCGATGGACCCTTAGGCTGTTTCCATTTCTGGCTGCTGTAAATAGTGCTGCATGTAGCCCTTTGAATTTGTGTTTTTGTGTTTTGGGGGTAGATACCCAATAGTGCAACTACTGGATCATAAGGTAGTTTTATTTTTAACTTTCTGAGAAACTTCCATACTGTTTTTCAGAGTGGCTACACCAGTTTGCATTCCCATCAACGGTGTACAAGGTTTCCATTTTCTCCACATCCTCGCCAACACTTGTTTCTTAAGTTGTTGATTTTAGCCATTCTGACAGGCGTGACGTGATATCTCATTGTAGTCTTGATTTTCATTTCTCTGATGATGAGAGATGTTGAGGATTTTGTCATGTGTGTTTTGGCCATCTGTGTCTTCTTTGGAAAAATGTCTGGTTGTGTCTTCTGTCCATTTTTTAAATGGGTTATTTGGTTTATGGGCATTGAGTTCTATCAGGTTTTTTAAAAATATTTTGGAATACTAACCCTAAACAGCTGTTTTTGTAAGTTGTGACAGGGATTTTTGTTCATTTTGGGCAGACCTATGTTCTCAAGATTTATTTTTTTTAATGTTTATTTTTGAGAGAGAGAGAGATAGAGTTCATGAGTGGGGGAGGTGCAGCGAGAGAGGGAGAAGTGGGTTCTGTGCTGACAGTAGAGAGCCCCACATGGGGCTCCAAGTCAGGACCATGAGCTCATAACTGGAGCCAAAGCAGATGCTTAACCCACTGAGCCACCCAGGCCCCCCCAATTTATTTTATTTTTAAGGAAATCTCAGAATTTCTGCAGGTGCCCTGCAAGTCTCAGGAAACATCCCACACCCACTGACTGCTTTCTAAAGAGATTCTTACAAAAGTGAAAAAGCAGCTAAACTTTAAACAAAATGAATATGTTTTACACTAGCTAAGACAGAAATCAAGTACAAAATTTACAAAAGCATTTCCCTTTATTACAAAAAATAGTGGCTCCTTTATACCTATTAGATTGTTTTTAGATAGTTTTACTTATTGGTATTGTTTTGAATTAAATGGAAAGCACTCGTGAAAATGAGGGCTATGTGTTTTCCAAGCCTGTTTATTACATAACGACCAGATCATTCCAGCATCGCTCCTGTTTGTAGAAACTCCTAGAATGACTTTTCAGGTCAGTTCACATCAAGAATCTGTGTCCAGTCAGTGCCTCCTTGTAGCATTCAAGTCCATACTTTTAATATCACTATGTGTACTTCATGATCTCTTACCTGCTTTTTATTCTCTTTCTTGCTTCCAGCCTTTCACATATGCTCTTTCTTCTGTCTAGAGTATTGCTGACTCCTTTTTATTTCTAAACCTGATAATTCTCTAGCCCCTCATATAAGCTGGATTAAATCCTCAAATTTGGTCTAGGTTGCAGATGGGTATGAATGCTGGGCTAGGTTCAGCAAAATTAGTTTCTGTGTGTTTTTGCAATAATTAACAAGCTAAGTGCCCAAATGATGAACGAAACAAGGATACAAAGGAAGAGATTATCACCCTATGTTCTCTCACTGAGACATTTAGACATTTGGTCAGTTTGGAAATTCAAGTAAACAGAGAAAAAACTGTTTTTTTTTAAAAAGCCCAGATGACTTATATGATTCACTGAAATACATCATTTGTTTGCTTCCACAGAGAGAACTTTATCGAATCCCTAAACAATTGTAACTCGTTAGTCCTTATAATGAAATGTTTAATTGCCCACTTTACTTACCCTACTCTAAATTTAATAAGCAGGCGGTAAAGGGGCTTAAATTTTTATCTAGCAGAGTAGCCATCATTGGTAGGCACTCAGCAAATATTTATTTTTGTATCCTGAATATTTCTCATGTGCCTACTATGTGTCAAGTTGTTAAGGGAAAATGAATAGAGAGTAGGAAAGGCAATATCTGGATAAAATCCTATCTTCCATGAATTAAAAAAAAATGAGCCACCTTTTAGGAAACAACTGATTAGCAAGAATTTTTTAAGGAACTTCTCATTTTCAATAATAGAAGGTGGAAGACAAAGGGAGAACATCTATAGACTACTGAGAAGGTCAGATTATGATTCAACTATCATGTCCCCAACCAAACTACCAAACATACCAGGCAAAAGAAAGGCATTTGTGAACAACAACAAAAATTAAAAGAGTGTACCTTTTAGGTATCTATTAGAAGGATATCATCAAAGAGTAGTCTTAATGAAAATATATTTGAATTAATAACATGGATTTCAACAAGAAAGTTAAAAGGAGAGGGGAAACAGTGGTGATGATCAATGAGTCTTGAAGTGCATTTAGTTTACAGTAAATGCATGAATGTGCAATATAAGTGGAAAGTAAGATTCTCATGATGGAAAAAACACATTCTCATGATGAAAAAAAACAGATAAGAAAAACTAAAAAATACCCTGAAACTAAACTAAACTAAACTAAACCATCCCCGCACAAAATAAGCAATTGAAGGAAGGGCTCTGGGAGGTGGATGAGATCAATAAAGTTTATTTCCCTAAAGGGAAATTGTCTTATTTCACAGCATTGCCCCAATAATTTTTGCTGCTCATTAGTCATGCATGTGCTTCATTGCTTAGTATGTGAGCAGAGCATTCTTGACAGAGACAATAAAACTAAATAGTAGGCACAACTTCTGCTGTTGAAAGGTTGTCAGATGATGGTGGGAAAAACACATTTTTAAATAGAGAATAGAAAAATGCTCAGGAAGCTGTGAACTTTAGAAGTGACTTTATGCATGCAAAAGGGAGACCAGGAAGACAGATGTTTTCTGGAAAGGGATCAGTATGAAGGGGGGGAAGGGTAGTAAGTGGTTAATAGGATTGAGTTTATTGTTTTAGGTTAAGTCTTAGCTCTCTGCTGTTTCCTGGAAGCATGGCTATCAGAGAAACACTACCAGCTGCTACCACAGACTCCTGAAGCTACTGTGGAATAGCAAATAGCTAGACTGTCCCTGAAAAAGTGCCAATTTGCATCTCTCCCCCCACTTCATGCGCGCATGTACACACACACACACACACACACACACAGAGAACAGATTTACTGCACTTTTTTTAATTGAAAGGATGCAAATGTGTCTTTTTCTTACTATATCAAAATTGAATATGTATCTTCATAAGAAAAAAAATCACTCTTTTTAGACAGATAAACTGAAACCATCTCTTGTAGAGAAAGGATTTAGGTCTCAATGCCCTGCTGCAAACACGGTCATTAGAATACAAGGATAATTAAGCAGTTTTCAAATCCAATGGGAAAAAGTGGGATCAAATGTACCCCCAGCTGGCATGGGAAGCTGGGAACTGGCATCTGTGGTTTATAATTCCAACCCTTATGTTGTAAGGGAAAATTCTCATACTCTATTAGGGTCTATTTTCAATTGATCATTGTCTCTTTCAGTTGTGTCACTTAAAAGCCTTGTAATTAACCTTTACCTAGAGGTTTCATTTGCAGAAATGGATGGCATATTTTTGGCTGTGTTGTTTGAGGAGCAGAATGAGATCAATATAATCAATAAGATTAAAATAGAATGTATTCAAATTGTTCAATGCAATTGGACACATTTGACATATCTTAGCATATTAAAGATGAGATTGAGGAAATAAGTTAATTTCAGTTTGTAATAATAATGAAAGAGCAAACTAGATGAAAAACAAGCTACCCAAGGGAAAAAGTCTTGCAGGGTTTTCTTTTGCCTCACTAAATTGAGTTGACAACTGTGCTGGGATATCTAGTCCACTTGTTATCACTGCCATCACTATCACTGGGTCACCTTGTCATACATCACATTAGTTACATGCATTTCTGTAGAAACTGCAATAATCAGTATACACCCAGACAGGTTTCACTGTCATGTCTCCAAAATATTATTGACCAAATGGAAGCAATTCAATGTATTAGCCAAGATTAGAACCTTCAAAATTCAATCAGATATCAAAACATATACACATGCGTGCACACACGCACACACATACACACACACACACACTTGAAGTTTCTAAACAAATTGAGATTTAAAAAATAGCAACGTTTTGATAAGGTCAAATTCACTTACCTATTTCTCTTGTTCCCTCCTTCTCTATCACTTGGGAAAAGGTGGCATCAGAACAGCTAATCATGAAACAAATAAATTTCATGAAACAATGTTATACCAATTCATGGGTTTTGCCAAATATTCTTCTCTTGTTTGTTATTTGTATGACAGCAATAGTGATGATGTGATGAGGAGAAATAAAGGTAGTAATGTAAGTGGGGAAAAAACCCCAAAGTTCTGGATGTAATTTGCAAATAACTAGCCTCAAATGAAAAAGAAATTTCCATACGATTCATCAAATGTCTTAAATATATGTATGTATATATATATATATATATATATGTACGATTTCTCTTAGTTTATAAAGTAAATGCTACAAATGCAAAAAAAGTAAAGAAAGACTTATAGTTTCTCTGCTATTAGAATGAACTGGTTTTGTGTTATTAATAGAACCAAACAGCTTTTACTAGTATCACTCCCATGTCACAACGTGTTGACACATTATGTATTTTCTAACACATTTGGAATGCTAGGTTTCCCTAGTGAATCTCAATATCTCAGAGGATGAAAACAAAATCTGAACACTGTCAGAAACTTCCAAATCTGCTCTAATTTAGAGACTCAATGGACTGCCCAATTGCCTTGAGATGTTCATTATGTGAGAAGATATAAACCTTTTTCAAGTTTTTACTTATTTAATTATTTAACTTTCATTTTTGGCACTTCGTTTCTGTTATTGTATTTGTCATAATTCTTGTTTGCTAGCTCACATAACCAAAATAAATAACAGGAAACAGGAAACTTGAATACATAGTAAAATTATTTTTTATTAATTTTTTTTTAATTTTAGAGAGAGCACACAAGTTGGGGAGAGGGGTAGATGGAGATAGAGAAAAAGAGAAAGAATCTTAGGCAGGCTCCATACACAGCATAAGCTGGACATAGAACTCAATCTCACACCCTGGGATTATGACGTGAGCGGAAATCAAGATTCAGAAGCTCAACCGACTGAGCCACCCTCATGTCCCCAAAATACTGAAATTATTTTAAAAATAAATTATATTATAAGTTATTATATTTATCATTGCTGCTAGCTTTTTTAAACTTGTCCCCATCATTATATATATGCATACATATATAGAGAAAATTAATACTGCCTGTGTCATTATTCTTTGAACACCTGATTCTCTTTTTTTATATGAAATTTATTGTCAAATTGGTTTCCATACAACACCCAGTGCTCCTCCCAAGAGGTGCCCTCCTCAATGTCCATTACCCATTTTCCCCTCCCTCCCACTCCCCATCAACTCTAAGTTTATTCTCAGTTTTTAAGAGTCTCTTATGGTTTGCCTCCCTCCCTCTCTTTTTTCCCCCTTCCCCTCCCCCATGGTCTTCTGTTAAGTTTCTCAGGATCCATATAACAGTGAAAACATATGGTATCTGTCTTTCTCTGTATGACTTATTTCACTTAGCATAACACTCTCCAGTTCCATCCACGTTGCTACACAAGGCCATATTTCATTCTTTCTCCTTGCCATGTAGTATTCTATTGTGTATATAAACCACAATTTCTTTATCCATACATCAGTTGATGGACACTTAGGCTCTTTCCATAATTTGGCTATTGTTGAAAGTGCTGCTATAAACATTGGGGTACAAGTGCCCCTATGCATCAGCACTCCTGTATCCCTTGGGTAACTTCCTAACAGCTATTGCTGGGTCATAGAGTAGATCTATTTTTAATTTTTTGAGGAACCTCCACACTGTTTTCCAGAGTGGCTGCACCAGTTTGCATTTTCACTAACAGTGCAAGAGAGTTCCCATTTCTCCACATCCTCTCCAGCATCTATAGTCTCCTGATTTGTTCATTTTAGCCACTCTGATTGGCATGAGGTCGTATCTCAGTGTGGTTTTGATTTGTATTTCCCTGATGAGGAGTGACATTGAGCATCTTTTCATGTGCCTGTTGGCCATCTGGATGTCTTCTTTAGAGAAGTGTCTATTCATGTCTTCTGCCCATTTCTTCACTGGATTATTTGTTTTTCGAGTGTGGAGTTTGGTGAGTTCTTTATAGATTTTGGATAATACCCCTTGGCCCAATATGTCATTTGCAAATATATTTTCCCATTTCATCAGTTGCCTTTTAGTTTTGTTGATTGGTTCCTTTGCAGTGCAGAAGCTTTTTGTCTTGATGAGGTCCGAATAGTTCATTTTTGCTTTTAATTCCCTTGCCTTTGGAGATGTGTCAAGTAAGAAATTGCTGTGGCTGAGGTCAGAGAGGTTTTTTTCTGCTTTCTCCTCTAGGGTTTTGATGGTTTCCTGTCTCACATTCAGGTCCTTTATCCATTTTGAGTTTATTTTTGTGAATGGTGTGAGAAAGTGGTCTAGTTTCAACCTTCTGCATGTTGCTGTCCAGTTCTCCCAGCACCATTTGTTAAAGAGACTGTCTTTTTTCCATTGGATATTCTTTCCTGCTTTGTCAAAGATTAGTTGGCCATACTTTTTTGGGTCCAATTCTGGAGTCTCTATTCTATTCCATTGGTCTATGTGTCTGTTTCTGTGCTAACACCATGCTCTCTTGATGAGTACAGCTTTGTAGTAGAGGCTAAAATCTGGGATTGTGATGCCTCCTGCTATGGTCTTCTTCTTCAACATTACTTTGGCTATTTGGGGTCTTTTGTGGTCCCATACACATTTTAGGATTGCTTGTTCTAGCTTTTAGAAGAATGCTGGTGCAATTTTGATTGGGATTGCATTGAATGTATAGATAGCTTTGGGTAGTATTGACATTTTAACAGTATTTATTCTTCCAATCCGTGAGCACAGGATGTTTTTCCATTTCTTTGTATCTTCTTCAATTTTCTTCATACGCTTTCTATAATTTTCAGCATACAGATCTTTTATATTTTGGTTAGGTTTATTCGTAGGTATTTTATGATTCTTGGTGCAGTTGTGAATGGGATCAGTTTCTTTATTTTTCTTTCCTTTATTTCATTATTAGTGTACAAGAATGCAACTGATTTCTGTACGTTAATTTTGTATCCTGTGACTTTGCTGAATTTATGTATCATTTCTAGCAGACTTTTGGTGGAGTCTATCAGGTTTTCCATGTGTAATATCATGCCATCTGCAAAAAGTGAAAGCTTGACTTCATCTTTGCCAATTTTGATGCCTTTGATTTCCTTTTGTTGTCTGATTGCTGAAGCTAGAACTTCCAACACTATGTTAAACAACAGTGGTGTGAGTGGACATTCCTGTTGTGTTCCTTATCTTAGAGGGAAAGCTCTCAGTTTTTCCCCATTGAAGATGATCTTAGCTGTGGGCTTTTCATAAATGGCTTTTATAATGTTTAAGTATGTTCATTCTATCCCGACTTTCTCAAGGGATTTTATTAAGAAAGGATGCTGAATTTTGTCAAATTCTTTTTCTGCATCGATTGACAGGATCATATGTTCATATCTTCTATTTTATTAATATGATGTATCACATTGGTTGATTTATGAATATTGAACCAGGCCTGCAGCCCAGGAAAGAATCCCACTTGATCATGGTGAATAATTCTTTTTATATGTTGTTGAATTGGATTTGTTAGTATCTTGTTGAGAATTTTTGCCTCCATATTCATCAGGGATATTGGCCTGTAGTTCTCTTTTTTTTTTTTTTTTTTTTTTGCTGGGTCTCTGTCTGGTGTAGGAATCAAAGTAATGCTGTCTTCATAGAATGAGTCTGGAAGTTTTCCTTCTCTTTCTATTTTTTGGAACAGCTTGAGAAGGATAGGTATTATCTCTGCTTTAAGTGTCTGGTAGAATTCCCCAGGGAAGCCATCCGGTCCTGGATTCTTATTTATTGGGAGATTTTTGATAACTAATTCAATTTCTTTGCTGGTTATGGGTCTGTTAAAGTTTTCTGTTTCTTCCTTTTTGAGTTTTAGAAGTGGGTGGGTGCTTAGGAATTTGTCCATTTCTTCCAGGTTGTCCAGTTTGTTGGCATATAATTTTTTATAGTATTCCCTGATAATCGCTTGTATTTCTGAAGGAGTGGTTGTAATACTTCCTTTTTCATTCATAATTTTATTTTTTTGGGTCATCTCCCTTTTCTTTTTGAGAACCCTGCTAGAGGTTTGTCAATTTTTTTTTATTTTTTCAAGAAACCAACTCTTAGTTTCATTGATCTGCTCTACAGTTTTTTTTTTAGGTTCTATATTGTTTATTTCTGCCCTATTTCCTTTCTGCTTCTATTTCCTTTAGGTGTGCTGTTAGATTTTGTATTTGGGATTTTGCTTGTTTCTTGAGATAGGCCTGGATAGCAATGTATTTTCCCATCAAGACTGCCTTCGCTGCATCCCAAAGCGTTTGGATTGTTTTCTTTTCATTTTCATTTGTTTCCATATATTTTTTAAAATTTCTTCTCTAATTGCCTGGTTGACCCATTCATTCTTTAGTAGGGTTTTCTTTAACCTCCATGCTTTTGGAGGTTTTCCAGACTTTTTCCTGTGGTTGATTTCAAGTTTCATAGCATTGTGGTCTGAAAGTGTGCATGGTATGATCTCAATTATTTTATACTTATGAAGGGCTGTTTTGCGACCCAGTAGGTGATCTGTCTTGAAGAATGTTCCATGTGCACTCGAGAAGAAGGTATATTCTGTTGCTTTGGGATGCAGAGTTCTAAATATATCTGTCAACTCCATCTGATCCAATGCATCATTCAGGGCCCTTGTTTCTTTCTTGATCCTGTGTCTAGATGATCTATCCACTGTTGTAATTGGAGTATTAAAGTGCCCTGCAATTACCACATTTATATCAATAAGGTTGCTTATGTTTGTGATTAATTGTTTTATATATTTGGGGGTTCCTGTATTTGGGTCATAGACATTTATAATTGTTAGCTCTTCCTGATGAATAGACCCTGTATTTATCATATAATGCCCTTCTTCATCTTTTGTTATAGCCTTTAATTTAAAGTCTAGTTTGTCTGATATAAGTATGGCTACTCCAGCTTTCTTTTGGCTTCCAGTAGCATGATAAATAGTTCTCCATCCCCTCACTCTCAATCTGAAGGTGTCCTCAGGTCTAAAATGAGTCTCATGTAGACAGCAAATAGATGGTCTTGTTTTTGTTTTGTTGTTGTTGTTGTTGTTGTTGTTGTTGTTGTTGTTGTTTTAATCCATTCTGATACCCTATGTCTTTTGGTTGGAGTATTTAGTCCATTTACATTCAGTGTTATTATTGAAAGATATGGGTTTAGAGTCATTGTGATATCTGTAGGTTTCATGCTTGTAGTGCTGTCTCTGGTACTTTGTGGTCCTTGCAACATTTCACTCAGAGTCCCCCTTAGGATCTCTTGTAGGGCTGGTTTAGTGGTGATGAATTCCTTCAGTTTTTGTTTGTTTGGGAAGACCTTTATCTCTCCTTCTATTCTGAATGACAGACTTGCTGAATAAAGGATTATTGGCTGCATAGTTTTTCTGTTCATCACACTGAACATTTCCTGCCATTCCTTTCTGGCCTGCCAAGTTTCAGTAGATAGGTGCTACTATCCTTATGTGTCTACCTTTGTATGTTAGGGCCTGTTTATCCCTAGCTGCTTTCAGAATTCTCTCTTTATCCTTGTATTTTGCCAGTTTCACTATGATATGTTGTGTAGAAGACTGATTCAAGTTACGTGTGAAGGGAGTTCTCTGTGTCTCTTAGATTTCAATGCCTTTTTCCTTCCCCAGATCAGGGCAGTTCTCAGCTATGATTTGTTCAAGTACACCTTCAACGCCCTTCCCTCTCTCTTCCTCTTCTGGAATTCCTATGATGCAGATATTGTTCCATTTGATTGCATCACTTAGTTTTCTAATTCTCCCTCATACTCCTGGATTTTTTTTTATCTCTCTTTTTCTCAGCTTCCTCGTTTTCCATAATTTTATCTTCTAATTCACCTATTCTCTCCTCTGCCTCTTCAATCCGAGCTATGGCCACCTCCATTTTTTTGCACCGCATTTATAGCATTTTTAAATTCCTCTTGACTATTTTTTAGTCCCTTGATCTCTGTAGCAATAGATACTCTGTTGTCCTCTATGCTTTTTTCAAGCCCAGTGATTAATTTTATGACTATTATTCTAAATTCTTATTCCATTATATTGCTTAAATTGGTTTTGATTAATTCATTAGCTGTCACTACTTCCTGGAGTTTCTTTTAAGGAGAATTCTTCCGTTTCATCATTTTGGCTAGTCCCTGCAGTGGCTCCAAACTACCAGGCACTTCCCCTGTGCCATTGGGAGTAACTTGTGTTGGTGGCGGGGCCGCAGTCAGACCCAATGTCTGCCCCCAGCCCACCACTGGGACCGCAGTCAGACTGGTGTGTGCCTTATCTTCCCCTCTCCCAAAGGCAGGACTCACTGTGGAGTGGTGTGGCCATTGTCGGGGCTGCTTGCACACTGTCAGGCTTGTGATGCTGCTTCAATGGCATCTGGCCGAGGGCCAATTAGCCAGGGTGGATCCGCAAGATGTACAGGGGCAGGAGGGGCAGGCTTAGCTTGCTTTGCCATTGGTGGTCCCCTGCAGGAGGGGCCCTGCAGCAGGGAGGCAGGCCCATCTGATGGATGGATCCACAGAACCACGGCATTGGGCGTTTGCTCAGTGCAAGCAATTTCAGTGAGAGGAACTGGTTCCCTTTGGAATTTCGGCTGGGGGATGGGAGAGGGAAATTGAGCTTGCCAGTGCCTTTGTTCCCCTGCCCAAGCTGTCCTTCTGGGGCTCCAGAACTCTCCCACCCAGCGTCCTCTCACCCTACCCGCGCTCGAGAGACAAGCTTTTGACTTTAACATCCAGATGTTAAGAGCCGCTGGTTGTCAGAACTCATGTAGTCGGCCCTTCTGCTTTTGCAAGCCAGACTGCGGCGGCTCTGCCCTGCCAGGTGGGCTTTCCGTCCACCGCCCCGACTCCCTCCTGCCAGTCCATGT
The DNA here is from genome assembly GCF_018350215.1 of Panthera leo. Lineage (NCBI taxonomy): Eukaryota > Metazoa > Chordata > Mammalia > Carnivora > Felidae > Panthera > Panthera leo. The sequence continues at coordinate 219,065,153 of NC_056679.1, forward strand.
AGCACACACTGCCTCTCTGCCCTTCTTACCCTCTTCTATGGGCCTCTTGTCTATGCTTGGCTCTGGAGAATCCGTTCTGGCAGTTTTCTGGGTTATTTAGGCTGATGTGGGTGGAATCGAAGTGACATGCAGGATGAGGTGAGCCCAGCATCCTCCTAAACCCCCATCTCCCCCATCCCCAAACACCTGATTCTCAATAACTACACCAGTATTTGGATTTAATAATTATCTACAGTTAGATATTTGAATTGCTTCTACCTTTTTGCAATCAGGGTTGCCAAGTACATTCACAAATATAAAATACTGTCTCCATTTATTATTATTTCTTTAGTAGAGGTTACTACAAAAGAAATAAAATGGTCTACATACTGAATTTTTTACTGTGCATGCTCTAATTTACTTTAGAGAAAGACAGTATGTCAAAGTGCAAAAGCTACAAAACTACATGAGTTAGGGATTTTGTACCCAGTTACGTTGTTTAGCAGTCCTATCAACTTTGGAAATTTACTTAAACTATTCGTTTTCTTTTAATTTTTTTAATGTTTATTTTTGAGAATGCAGGTGTGGGAGGGGCAGAGAGATGGACACAGAATCTGAAGCAGGCTCCAGGCTCTGAGCTGCCAACACAGAGCCGGATGCAGGCCTTGGACTCATGAACCGTGAGATCACGACCTGAGCTGAACTCTGACAATTAACTGACTGAGCCACGCAGGTGCCCCAACAAACTATTTTAATTTCGGTTTCCTTGTCTAGTCCAAGAAGAATATAAACTCTACTGTAGAGATAACTTGACATGTCATATATAAGTGATTACCATAATGTGTGGCAAAACATAGTGTTTATAAATGGTAAATATTATTACTGAAACCTACAAGCACTGCGTTATGGTTGAGAACTTGTCCTCCAGAGCAGACAGCTTGAAAATGAATACTGGCTCTTCTACTCCACTGATTATAAAAACTTAAACAAGTTTTTAATCTCTCTGTGCCTCTACTTAACAACAACAACAATAATAATGATAATAATAATTATAATAATACCTATCTCATAAGGATGCTATGTGGATTAATTAGTGGTACAGTGTAACTGAAGTCCTAGAAAAATATCCTGCACATTATGTATATTCAACAGATATGTGCTATTACATTGTTTTTAATACTCCCATGTTCACCTGTTACCCACTTAAACCATATCTTATTTTTTAATAAAATAAGTTTTTTGCAAATGTCTTAGTTATAAAAGGGTAATTTCTTTTTATTTGTCTTGTTTAGGTTACTGTTGTATTGAATTCTTGGAATGGACTAATTCTATACATTTTTCTCTAGAAGATGGTAATTAAAAATGTTTGTGTATATGGATTCTAACCCTTTGCCCTTCATATTTTCTTGCAATTTTTCCCTAGTTTCTCATGTTAACATTGTTGATGGCTTATTGTCATATTTCCTTTGTAGATTGTCAAATCCAGGAAGTATCTTGTAATATTGCTTTCCTTTATTCAGGTAAGTGGGAGTTTGTTGATGTTCAATTTAGAAAGAGTTTACTTATTTTCAGTAGAAGTCTGAACATTATGTTTTGTAATTTCATTTGCTATATTTATCTCTTTAGTGTTATTTATGCACTTTATGTGTTTAATATGTTGATACTGCATGCTTCGGACTGAATGTTTGTGTCCCCCCAAATTTATGTTCCATCCCTAATCTTCATGCCAAGGTGGGGCCCTTGGGAAGTAATTTATTCATGAGAGTGGAGCCCTCAGGATGGGATTAGTATTCCTATAAGAAAAGACAGGGGGAAAATGAACTCTCTCTCCACCATGTGAGGATCCAGCAAGAAGATGTTTATCTGCAAACCAGGAAGAAGGCCCTTGCTAGGAAACAGATTGGTTGGGACCTTAATCTTGGGCTTGCCAGCCTGCAGAATTGTGAGAAATAAATGCTGTTCATGGCTTAAACATACAGTCTATGACATTTGTTAGTGCAACTTGAGCTGAATTAAGATACTGGGGAAAGCTTAATATAAAATTTATATTAAAAGAGACAGGTTTTATGGAACCACAAAAGACCCTAAATAGCCAAAGAAACCTTTAAAAAAAAAAAAAAAAGCAGGAGCACCTGGGTGGGTCAGTAGGTTGAGCATCTGACTTCGACTCAGGTCATGATCTCATGGTTCACAGGTTCGAATTCCACATCAGGCTCTGTGCTGACAGTTCAGAACCTGGAGCCTGCTTTGGATTCTTTGTCTCCCTCTCTCTCTGCCCCTCCCCTGCTGCACTCTGTGTCTCTCTATCTCTCTGAAAAATAAATAAATATTAAAAAAAAAAAAGAAAAGCTGGAGGCTTCACAATTCTGACTTCAAGTAGTATTACAAAGCTGTAGTAATCAAAACAGTTTGGTACTGGCACAAAAATAGATTTATAGATCAGTAGAACAAAATATAAAACCTAGAAATGAACCCACATCTATATGGTCAATTAATCTTGGACAAAGCAGGAAAGAATACCCATTGGGAAAAAGATACCATTCATTAAATGGTATAGGGAAAACTGGACAGCAACATGCAAAAGAATGAAACTGGACCATTCTCTTACACCACACACAAAAATAAATTCAAAATGGTTGACCTCAGGAAAGACCTAAATTTGATACCTGAAACCATAAAAATCCTAGAGAACACAGGCAGTAACTTTTTGACATCAGTCATAGTAACTTCATTCTAGATATGTTTTTGAGGCAAGAGAAACAAAAGCAAAAATAAACTATTGGGAGAACAGCAAAATAAAAAGCTTCTGCACAGAAAAGGAAACCATCAACAGAACTAAAAGGCAACTACGGAATGGGAGAAGATATTTGCAAATGACATATCTGATAAAGGGTTAGTATCCAAAATCTGTAGAGAACTTATCAAATTCAACACCCCAAAGTGGAATAATCCAGTGAAGACATGGGCAGAAGACATGAACAGACATTTTTCAAAAAAAGACATACAGATGGCTAACAGACACATTAAAAAATGGTCAACATCACTCATCATCAGGGAAATGCAAATAAAAACTACAATGAGGTACCACCTCACACCTGTCAGAATTGCTAAAATCAACAACACAAGAAACAAGTTTTGGTGATGTAGTGGAGAAAGGGGAACCCTCTTACACTTTTGGTGGGGATGCAAACTGGTGGCACTCTTGAAAACAGTATGGAGATTCCTCAAAAAGTTAGAAATAGAACCACCCTATGGTTCAGCAATTTCACTACTAGGTATTTACCCAAAGATACAAAAACATTAATTCAAAAGGGCACACACACCCTCATGTATAGCAGCAGGCGTCATTATCTACAATAGCCAAATTATGGAAACAGCCTAAGTTTCCATCGACTGATGAATGGATATATACAATGGAATATTATTCAGCCATAAAAAAGGAATGAAATCTTGCTCTTTGCAATGACATGCACGGAGCTAGAGAGCATTATGTTAAGCGAAATCAGTCAGCTGGGGAAAGACAAATACCATATGATTTCACTCATATGTGAAATTTAAGAAATAAAACAAACAAGCAAAGAAGAAAAAAGAGAGCGGGTGAGTAGCAAGAAACAGAGTCTTAATTAGAGAACAAACTGATAGTTACCAGAAGAGAGGTGGGTGGAGGATGGGTGAAATAGATGATGGAGATTAAGGAGTGCACTTTGATGAGCACCGGGTATTGTATGGAAGTGTTGAATCACTATATTGTAACCTGAAACTAATTTTATGCTGTATGTTAACTAATTGGAATTTATTTAAAAATTGTTTAAAAAGGATCGATTTAACAAAAGCCACTTCTAAATAGTTATCTCCGTCTCATATATTTGTGATGATTTCTAAATTATATTAGCCTATCTCTTTCATTCCATTCATTCCTCATAATTACTCTTAACAGTGCCACACTATTTTGATTTTGTGGCTTCTATGTTTTTATACTACAAAAGAGAAGTCTTATAATTTATTCCTCTGTTCTGAAGCATTTAAGCTATCATACTTATTTTTATTAGAATTTAGAAATATATATATACATACATATATACGTATAAAGGATGGTAATCTCAATATCTATTTTTCTTTCTATTTATTTATATATATTAATTTTGGAAAACAGTATATTTAAAATCTTATTGTAAAATTGAAATATTTATCAAACTTCCACAAATCCTTGAAAAAATTTATAGTACGGTGGAAATTACTGGATTCATGTTATCTGATTATCATTTGATTCTCAATTTGGAGAATATATTAATAACTTATTATAGAAATCAGATTACTTAGTCAGCAAAGCAGAGTAATTTTACCTTTCAACCAGTGTTATGAAAGACCCTATTGGATTATATTTGTATACAAAGTGTTAAAGCCCTACATATCTTCTATCCAACTGAAAAGATGGCTAACTCATGAGATTAGTCTCAGCAGAAGTGATAAAAGTAGAAATAAAACTTCAAATTTACCTAATCTTGGATAAAGAGAGATGCGTAAGTTTTGAAAAAGAAAAACCACCTGCACTTTCTTGATATCATTGAAGGCAAGTAATTTAGTGGTCTTAAAACCTCTAAATAATTATCACTTATCCACTTTACCTAGGAAGAAACATACAAGAGAGCACTACATCAGATATAAATGATTTTAAGGTTATTCTTGGATCATCTCATCCACAATGTTTTAAAAAACATAATCAACAGATAAGACTTTTGCTCCAATTAGTGCTAATTTCTCACTGAGAAAATATATAAAACAATTATCTGCGTAATGTCTCTAGTTTAATATATGCTAATATTTAAGGAGGGAAGTGTATTCACTCAACATTCATGAAATACCAATTTTCTTTAAATATTAATGAATTCAACTTCAAACATACTTAGTAGCAAACATATTCAACTTCCTTATTTATGTTATTTCAAAATACATAAACTATGCATATCCAGCATAACTTAATTAAAAACAGTGATCATGCCATTATCTATAAATGAAATAGTTAAACTAAGGATAAGTTTCCTTCCAGAAATAAAAAGTACATATGGTCTTTATTGTGAAAATATTAAATCGTAATTCCATCTTTTCATAGTTTTAAAAACCTTAAGCCTATTTAACCCTGTACATTTATTCCAGCAAATCAATGATCACTTAGCTAGAAAAATTAAATATATCAGATGAACATACTCCAAAGCTTTCTTCTCATTTTCATTTTCTCATCTGGATTATGAATCTGATGTTTTAAAGACAATGTTTAATTTCTGTATAACCATTTGCAAAACAAAATAATCATTCTCTATGAGTCTTACTATTAGAGAACTTTATAACAATAACCAAAATCATAGCTCACTGAATTTCTAGGATTATTGTTTTTGTAGTCAGTCTATGAATAATGTTATTATGTTGTCCAAAATAGTGTTAACAGACGGAAATACAAAGTTGCAAAAAAAAAAAAAAAAACAAACACAGTACATAATGTTCTTAGGTGTTAAGTTTAGTTCTTATGGATTTCAAAAATAGATTTATTTATATATACAGTGGGATAATTTGAATATATGATAAACTTAAATGGATAATGGCAATATATAATTTTCTTATTTTAATTTTTTTAAGTTTATTTATTTGAGGGAGAGAAGCAAGTGGGGTAGGGGTAGAGAGAGAGGGGAGAGAGAGAATCCCAAGCAGTTTCCTCACTGTCAGTGCAGAGCCCGATCGGGGCTTGAACGCACAAAATGTGAGATCATGACCAGAACTGAAATCAAGAGTCAGATGCTTAACCGAATGAGCCATCCAGGTGCCCCAAATATATAAGATTTTCAGTCAAGATCATTCTCCAAGACCACATACTGAAGACAACCTCAGACACATACGCATACAGACATACATAAAACAGATAACCCTCTCATAATTGTTACAATTAATAACCCAAGATTTAGAAAATAATCTGCTGAGTTGACCTATTTCGTGACCATTTCCATAAACCATAATCAAAATCTAAACATAAATTAGACTATGGGGATGAAGCGTCAAGCCTCCTGACCCTTAGCCGTCAGACAACAGAGAGGAGAAGAAAGTTTCTCTCTGTAATAAGCCATTCTTTTTAAAGCACAGTAGTAAAACAAGACTCCCTGCTCTAAACCAGGCATCAGGGATAGAACCTGTTGCTGAGAAGTAAATGGAACAAACTGCTGATTATCACTCCTTGAGGCTATGAATGATTTGGAGGTCCTGGAAGAGGTGGTGATTGAAGCAAATGACCATGACTGCCTTGTGATTGACTCTATAACATCCACTATCACCAAGTGACAGGGTCCCCAACCTGCTTTTGCATTTCCAGGAACTGGAGTTGATTGAAGTCACTGTCAATACTTGTAGACAGAGAAAGTAAAACATAGAGATGCAAAAGGGAAACTTATCTTACATCTTGAATGAGTCACAACCACAAACAGAAATGAGCACCTGCAATGTCATGAAAAAAACTTAGTCGATGCAGTTTTCTCCAAATTAAATTAAGTAATGACATAAAATTAATTTTTATTAAGTATAATTTTAATCTTCAAAAAGAAATGGATGAATAATTTCTAAAGAACATAATATCAACAAAAATCATTATGAAACCAACAGGTAAAAATCAAAAATATATGTATATAATATATATATGTATACAGAATGAATACAGAAGTCAGAAATGTTAGTGTGTGTGTATGCGTGTGTGTGTGTGTGTGTGTGTGTGTGTGTGTGTGTGTGTTTTAAAAAAATTAAGGGCTTTTAGATAAATGTAACAAGAATGTAAAAGACTGAACAGTGGGAGTAGCAATATTTCAGCAGAAATAGCTACAGAATTTTAGAATTAAGAAAGTATATGAATTCTCAAATTGAAGGAATACTCTAACTCACTCTAATACATTCATATTCTTCTATAAGCACTAGACTCAAAGAAAAGTTTAAAATTATTATAAAGAAATATGAAAATAGTGAGAGCCAGACAAGTGTCCCAAATCTTCTGCAGTAGGGAAGTAGACCTTATATCCTAAAATATTTTAAAAATCACAATCAATACTATGTTGCAACCTAGTCTGCTGTTTGCTTAATTCAGAGGATTCCATCTTCCCACATTCAGAACAAAGAGGTTCTGAATACATTAAACATGAGAATTAAATTTGTCAAAGACCATTGCATGTGAACACAGTTACCATTAGATAGTGAAAGTGAGTCTATTAGTGGCCCTGCCAGTTGAAATTCATCCTGTTCAAAGAGGAAAATGTAGGTGGAAAAAAAGAAAGTTCAATCTGAAAGAAAATAAAAAGTACTCTTTGTAATTTGTCGAGCCACATCCTTAAGGTATTTAAATTGCTCTTTTTTTTTATACTTCAACAATTAGGCATATTTCAAGGATGTGATCACTATTTAGGACCACTGGAAGAATATTTATAAGGAGAGCAGTAGCAAACTCAAGAGTTAATAATGGCCATGTGTCCTGAAGGAGTTAATATAACTTCCAAAGAAAATTTACTTTGCAGAAGACAGTAATGTTACCATTTACCTCATAGTACAGCAAGTTCACATTATTTGGTTCTAGGCAAAGGGAGAAATAAGAAGAAAATACAACAAAGAAATCATGAAGCAACTATCCTAGAGCAATTTGTCTCAAATATGTAGTGTGCATCTTAACTCTCCTTCCTCTTTGCATGGATATATCCCCTTTGAAGATATATATTTTGGACATTGAAATTAGATTGAATAAAAACGTTAATGTATAAACAATTGTAAAATCATGTATTAGACTTGTAATCAATTACATTCAAGTGTGGGATGGTTAATTCAGTGGGAAGAGAAAAGAGAATTTTTGAGAAATCCACAGCTATGTCCTGATGCTTAAACTGCTGACAGGACCAAAAATATACCTGGGAACATCGCTTAGTACAGCTGGCAAGTCAAGGGAAGAGATATTTAAGTAGTAAATAGTAGAAGGTCACACACTAGTGATTACACACACATATGCTGGAAACCCATGGGGTGTCAGGGGGAAACATAAAGTTCAGTGGAGCTAATACAACCAAGAATCTATATACAAGCATATCATTTAGCATAGATTATCAACACAAAATAATTTCTGACCCCTGTCTTGAATTGATCTGTCCTCATAAGCAGTGAAATAAAATGTAAAAAAAAAAAGTGGCATTTCCCAATATGATATTATTTATAGTACACGAAGGTCACCTTACACTTCAGCTGTACACTTTTAACTTGTTCTCTGCCATAGAGGGATATTTTTCACATATGTGAGTATTTACATAATAATGATGCTGTTCTAAATCCATAAGCTTGCAGCCTTTTTAGTTAATCTGTGGAGAATATGGATCTTATCTATGTCCTTCCCTGTAAACTGATCAACTCCACAAATGAAAAGAGACAGTCAGGAGCAGAAGGAGGCAGAGAGAGAGAGAGATGGGAAAACAGTAGAAAGGTAATTGCGATGATTCCCAGTGTGGGGATAGATACAACTTCCGAAGAAAGGTGCTCAACAATTGATGTGGTGCCCGCAAGTGGTGTTTGATAGACATGTCGAGTCGAGTTGTCTCTTATATAAAAATTCTCATATATACCCAATCTTGTTTTATATTTTGTATATAATATTCAGCATCTGCAGAGTATATTATTAATACTGTTTGCAAAGCCTTGCAACAAAAACAAAATAGACTTATTTTTAACTAGAAGACAGCTTACCCTGAAGCAGGGCTATTATCATCTTCTGGGATCCATATTCTACATTTACACTCCATTGCTGAGCGAAATCCTACACCAGCTTATGTGAAGTAAGTGGAAGTATCATTAAACCATTGGCAATAACTCCAGAGGGATGCTGGCCCCCTCTGAGTATAACAGATAAGCCTCCATGACAGAATTGATTCTCCCAATCAATTCATTCTTCCGGTATATGTGTTCCTCATTGCTACTGTGGATCATTTACTGGATCAGCAGAGAAAGATCTAGGACAAGTCTCTACTGAGACTGTTGCTATTGTTACTGCTGTATGTGGAAATATACAAATACCATTGGCAATCTAAGGGTATCCCAGATGATACTCAAATTATGTTTTATTTTGGGGTTAGTGCATTTAAACGCTTTTGAATATCAGTTGAGTGATAAATGATTAGTGAATGTATCTGAACTCCTTTGGTTCAGGAATAAGCTTCTTGCTAGACCTTTTATGTTTTCTCACACTTCTGGAATTTGTATCATGCTCACATTTTTGTTGTTGTTCTATGTCCTTCCATACTTTTCTGCCTAAACTTCACTCATTTTAAGCTAGCAATGAGTTTTTACAATAAATAAATCTGGAGGGCTATATCGGGACCATTAATGCATTAGTAGAAACCACTGGTCTTTGTTACTCTCCTTTCCTATGCATAATAGGCATGCATTTTAAGGAGATGCTTATAAGGCCTGTACCTTTGGAGTTTAACACACTGATATTGTAATGACAGAGATATTGATTCAAGCATCTGTGGTGGGAGGTGTTTCTGTAGATAGGCTCTTATAATGTTCCTATCTCCTCTTCCTATCCCAAGCCAAATCATACTATGTTCATGGATGCATGTTCTCTACTCCCGGAAAAGATTATTGGTTTCAATTATTTGCCAACCAATATTTTACAATTGTGCACAAAATATGTCTAGAACAAAGGCTCCAGACACATAGGTGAATGTTTATTAGAAACAAACTTGTTGGTTTCTTCAAATCTGATTCAGTCAGTGGTCTTATTCATTCATTCATTTAATTTAAAAAAAATGCATCTCGTACCCACAAGGTACAAATGTGCCTGTAAACACTAGGTATCATCTAGTGAATAAATCCTAATCCATTCTTCTGGGGTTTCCAATCTACTAGGGATGGTGGGGTAGGGGTAGACAATAAGGTAGGGTCAAACAAATCAAAAGGGAATTTTAATAGTGTGGCAATTTCAATGTTGCTAAATCAATTCATATCTCATAATCCATATTCCACCTATTCAAAATTGCCTTTGATATGAACACACACAGAAATTCTACTTTGATAGATAACCTCTTAAATGGCTCAGAAAGCTTAAAACTACCATTTCTTCCTTCCTTTCCACATATGATAAAATCACAAACTATAGTCAGGTCAAACTTCTATCTCTTTAATCTAGGATTTTTTTATCTCCAGAATGATCACAGTAGTTCAAGTGCCCTGAATTGAGGCACTAGTGTGCTAGCAGGGACTGTGATTCCACATTCACCCCAACTTCCCAATATGAACTACTCCATGAGGAAGGAAAGAAGTGACAGCAACTACCCAGTCCTGCATTATCCAACCCAGTCAGGGATTGTTCCTGAGGAAGGAAGTCACTAATGGCACATTAGCTGCCAGCTCCTCGGGACCTAATTCAGCCATACAAGTCCCCATTTATTTTTCATCCAAAGAGTATCAGAACAATTCATTTAGAAATCACAATTATATAAATTGTAGGAACTCAAGTTTATAAAAATCAGAGCAGAACAATCACCTCAGTGCTAATGTCCTAAAAAGGTGGTTATACCAGAAGCCAGAGCCAACATGTATTGGCTCATTTCCTTCTAAGTTCCAGTCATAGAAATTGCAAATGAATTATATTGGTGATGTTAGTAAATCATAATGTTTTTCTCTTCAACATATGCAGAACCATACTGTGTTATCCCTTAATTATTTTACATTTTAAATTAAGGTATTCTCAATAATTAAACAAGTTCACTAGAACAGAGGCTCTGTGAGGACAGGTGATTTTAAAAAAAAATTCATTTGCTTTTACATCCTTAGCACATAGAAAAATGCTAGGCACATGATAGGTGCTTAACATATGTTGAATTAACAAATACATCTAAGTATTTTTCCCCCTCTCCTTCCACGAGAGACGAACAATAGATTCTGAAGAAAATTCTTTTTGCACAGATTTCCACTTTCTTTCATTCTTCCCATTTACCTCAAAATGAGAAAATTAAGAAGAACACTTCAGGAAACGGGGTAAAATTACTACCACTATGGGTTTATATGATCCAGAATGCGTAAGGACTCTTTCAGCTGTCAGTAACAAAAATCCAACTCCAAAGTTTAATATGCAGCTAAATTATTGGTTCACAAAGCTGACAAAAACCCAATGATATATTCTTCAGACATGACTGAATAGATGTTCCTATCATGTCCTCAGGGATCTGACTCTTTTTTTCCTCCTATCTCTTTCCCAGTAATGTTTTTCTTTCCACTGACTTTATTCTCCAGCAGACTTCTGCATATGGATTCAAGATGCCAGTGGCATTTCCAGACTCACATGACATTATGGCTCGAGTTTCCAGAGAAAGAAACAGTGTGTTTCCTGATATCATTGCTCTGGTAAATGTCCAAGGAGAAGTAAGATGGTCTCAATGTAATTTACATGGAGAGGCCTGGACCAACCCCTGGACTGCTGAGCTTGGTGCTCCTGCTGATTTCTGGACTGGAGGGAAATTTCTGTAAGATTAATTCCAGCCATGAATTGGGTGGACAGAAAAACATTGTCAACCACTCACAGCCCACAAAATGCTGCAAAATCTTTTTCTTGATTTCTTCTCTTGTCACATCTTACCTCACTTTCTTTCTAGTTCCTCTCTCTCTCTCTCTCCTCTCTCTTTTAAGATTGGTCTTAGTTTTCTTTTCCTAAATGCATTAATGTGACTTCAGTCCTGAAAGATTTTACACATGCTGTTCTGTCTATCTGGAATATTCTTCCTTGTATCCTTTTCATCCTGAGCACTTCGTATTTGTCGGCAACACTCAAGTTAATGATTACATTCTCCTGGAAGCCATTGATGGCATTCTAGTTCAGAATGCATACTCCCTGTTAAAAAATGTGTCTGCTTCTTTTCAAAATTTGTCGTTATTGTGATTACTTATTTTGTAAATAGTTGTTGACTTTTGATCCCTTTACCTACAGGAGGACAGTGTTCCAGACCATCATCTTCCTCAGTGTTGCTCTAATTTGTGACACACTGTCTGGCACATGGCAGGCACTAAAAACACTTATCAACGAATCAAATAAAGAATTGGATTAATTAAATATTAATTTAGCCTAGTCTAGGGGTGTCTACTCTAAGGGGAGAACTTTTTTTCATAAAAGGCTAGATAGTAAATATTTTAGGCTTTTTAGCACCTACTGTTTCTGTCACATATTATTCTTTGTATTTTTTTTTTTGTTTGTCTCTCTGCTTTTTTACAATCATTTAAAATGTAAAAAAGCATTCTTATCACTAAGCCATACTAAGCTGGTCACTGGCAAGACCATGGCCTGTGGGTCATAGCTTGCCCACCTCTGCCTTAGTATCCTAGTAGTTCTAATTCTTCTTGCAATTGTGTAATTATAGTGAGATTCTAACTCCATATTTTTATTTGTTTGTTTCTTTCTTTATTTTTGCTTTGGTTTTCTTTCTGAAATGCACCCTTAACTTTCTACTCGACATAAATACTAATTCTGTTCTCAGCAGTACCCAAGCCAGGATCGTATTGGTGTGCTTTCTTTTCAAACCTATTTGTTACCAACTTTTTCTTTCTACAAAATACCTATGCATTTCTTGTAATCTCCTGCTATCTCTGCCACACTGTGCCTTCTCCATTCTTCAGCCAAGTGCACCTGCTGCCCTGGGTTCTTACTGCTGTTTCCAGTTTTTATGCTGCATCATCATCCCCTCTGCTTTCTGCAGGATAGAGGATAATATTTCAGTAGAAGGAGAAATGTTTATTTAAAATACACTGAGTAAAACAGACATTCCTAGATTCTGACACCAGGGAAATAAGCATGCCATCTGCCCTCCATAAGGAGCTCTTTGCCTGAGGGACATAACCGTATCACCCAGGTAAGCTCTTACTAATGTGTAAATTGTACTGCAACCTACAAATCGTGGTTGTCATTCTAGACCTTCTGTTCTTTTGCTGCCCTAAGTTCTATAGTTCATTTTCAATTCTTTTTTCCCCCTACTGTATACACGTTGACACCTCTTCCCCTGGAATACAAAAACCACTAGTCTTGTGAATGGGAAACTTAGAACATCTCACCCATTAGTTTCTCAGTATGAATCACGAGATTGTTTTTTAGGGGAAAAATGGCACATTTCAAGTACTGCTGTTACATAATTAGAGGTAATAGGGGAAAAACCCAAAGCATATACATATATAGGTATTTAAAATTCCATCCCTTGTGAATGCATGATTTATAAAAATAAGTGAGCATGCTATGTCTTGCAAACTTAAAAAAAAAGATAATCTGTCATCAGCTTACTCAAAAAAGAATCAAACTGTGGCAAAAATCAATTGCTCCCCAATATTTACTATGTGAAAACACATAGTTTAATAGCTCTTCATCCAATATGACAAATGTTATACTAAGATAAACTTTATAAAGAATAAACTTGAGAGGACTTAATTTAATAAATTTGTATAAATGCAGACACCCATGTAAGGATCAACACAATTAAGATGAAACACGTTTCCATCTCTCTACAAATTTCCTTTATGCTCACTTCAAACCAATCCCCATCCACTCATAACTAAATCCTATTCTTGTTTCTATCTCCACAGAATTAGTTTTTCTTATTCTTGAACTTCATATAAATTGAATCATAGAGTATGTATTATATTGTTTCTGACTTTTTATCATAATGTTTTGAGATTTGTCTGTATTTTGTGTTTTAAAGGTCCATTCCTTTCATTGCAAAATATTATTCCATTGTATAAATAAGGGATCATGAATGTATTCAATTAGTTCATCCATTACCCAGTTTAAGGATGTTTGAGCTGTCAGTTTTTGTCCCTTATTTTTCAAAAAGAAATTTAATATTTATTTATTTTTTAAGAGAGAGAGAGAGAGAGTATGAGCAGTGGAGGGGCAGATGGAAAGGGAGACACAGAATCTGAAGCAGGCTCCAGGTTCTGAGCTGTCAGTACAGAACCTGACACAGGGTTCGAACCCACAAACTGTGAGATCATGACCTGAGCCGAAGTTGGATGCTTAACTGACTAAGCCATCCAGGCGTCCCTGTCCATTTTTTTTTTTTTTTCAATATTGATTGAGAGAGAGAGAGAGAGAGAGAGAGAGAGAATTCCAAGGAGGCTCCACACTGTCAGTGCAGACCCTAATGTGGGGCTTATCTCTCAAACAGTGAGATCATGACCTGAGCCGAAATCAAGAGTCAGACGCTTAACCGACTGAGCCACCCAGGTGTACCAGTTCTTGTCCATTATTTTGTCCATTTATAGCACCTTAAGAAAGGTTTCTTAAGGCACTTTCTTAAGGCACTCATGAGAAAATTTTCTTTGGTGGGCCTAGGTGTTTATTTCACCTAGGTAAATGCCTAGGAGGACGCTTGCTGCATTATAAGGTAGGTGTATCTTTAGTAGGAGATATTGCCAAACCCTTTTCCACAGTACTTGTGCCATTTTACATTCTTGTCCACAGTGTTTGTGAGATTCAGTTGCTCCAATCCTTGTGAACATGTGGTGCATACAGTGTTTTTAATTTTACCCAGTTTATTAGGCATGAGGTAGTTTCATATGTATTTCTCTGATGACTCATGATGTTGAGTACTACTTACTCAGTTGCTTCTTTGCCTTTCATATAATTTCCTTTACAATTTTTAAGCAACTTTATGTTTTTATTATTGCTATTATTATTATTAATTTATAGGAAGTGTTTATAAATCCCAGATATAACTATCTGGCATACATATTCTTGTCTAACTTATTACTCATTTACTTAATTAAGTTTCAAGAAGCAGTGAAAATATTTTCTCAATAGGATTTTTATTTTAAAGTAATTTTAGATATACACAAAAATTGCAAAGACAGTACGAGAATCCCCATATACTCCACATCCAGTTTCCTTTATTAATAATATATGAGTGTAGTATATTTGTTATTGTTAATGGAACAATGTCAATACACTATTACTAACTGAAATTCATGCATTTTCAGATTTCCTTAGGTTTTCTCCCCCTAATATCCTTTCTCTGTTGCAGGATTCCATCCAGGATAACATATTACATGTAGTAGCTTTGTCTCCTCATGCTCCTCTTGCTTGTGACAGTTTCTTAAGTGTCTTTGGTGGCTTTAACTGTTTTAAGAAGTGCTGGGCAAGGATTTTGTGGAATGTCCCTCAAGTGGGATTTGTCCAGTATTTTTCTCATGATTACACTGAAGTTATGTATATTTGAGAGGAGGACCATGAAGAAAAAGTGCCATTTTCATCACATCCTTAGATATGTACTATCAACCTGACTTATTATTGAGGTTGACCTTGATGAATTGGTTGAGGAAATATTTGTCAGGTTTCTCCACTGTAAAAGTTATTCACACCCGTCCCCCAACTCATTCTTTAGTATATTATTTGGACGAGATTCATTAAACACAACCAAAACTTAAGGGGTGAAAAGTTAAGAGTGCCACTCTAAAGGCAATGTTTACATAAATGATTTGGAATTCTTTAGCACTGGAGATTTGGCTTCTCCCTCATTACTTATTGATTCAATAATTTATTTTTATCAATATGAACTCATGAACAAATGCTTAATACTTTGGGTTAAAATACAACAATACTAGGGTGCCTGGGTGGCTCAGGCTGTTAAGTGCCCGACTGGTGATTTTGGCTCAGGTTGTGATCTCACCATTGTGAGATCAAGTCCCGTGTTGGTTGTAGGTGGAGTTCTGCCCTGGGTGGGAAGCCTGCTTAATGATCTCTCTCTCCTTCTCCCTCTGCCCCTCCCACATGTCCTCTCTGTCTCTCTCAAATAATAATAATAATAATAATAATAATAATAATACAATAATACCTTTTGAATTTTTGTTGCTCAAAATGTTCTAGCTTTGGCTATTGGGAAATTTTTCATTTGGTCTCTGTATACTGTTAACATGGTATCTCTCTTTTTTTTTGATTGTATGTATATGTGTTTCTAATGTATTTATCTATAATTAATATAATTTATCTTTGGAATAGTTTTAGAGTTACAGAAAAATTGAGCAGAAAACAGACAGTTCTTATATTTCTCCTTTCCCCCTTACCAAGTTTCCCTTATCATTAACATTTTTCATTAGTGACATATATTGTTATAATTGATGAGTCAATCTTGATACGTTATTAACTAGAGCCCATAGCTTACAATACAGTTCATTTTCTGTGTTGTACATTCTATTGTTTTGACAATTGCATGATGTTATGTATCCACGATTACAGTTTCATACAGAAAGTTTTAATACCCTAAATATCCCCTGTGCTCCCACTATTTATCCCTCCCCCTGTTTTCTGAACCCCTGGCAAATTGTTCTCCTGTCTCTATAGTGTCATTTAGTTGATATGATACAGTATGTAGCCCTTTCAGATTGTCTTCAGTCAGCAACATGCATTTAATATTCTTCTATGTCTTTTGTGACTTGATAGCCCATTGCTTTTTATTATCAAATAACCTTCCATTGTATGGACATACCACAGTTTGTTTATCCATTCACTTATTAAAGATCATCCTGTTTTTTTTTCTAATTTGGGGCAATTATGTATAAACTTGTTACAAGATTTTATGCAGATTTTTGAATGGACATGTATTTTCAACTCATTTGGAAGATGAATAATTAGAAGAATGATTCCTGTGTCATATGTGAGGCATGTATTTAGCTTTGGAAGGAACTGCAAACTGCTTGTAAATAGCTGTTAACATTTTGCGTTCTGTCTGCAATGAATGAGAATTCCCGTTGCTCCATATTCATGACAGCATTTGGTGTTCAAAATGCTGAAGAAACCTGGTTCCCACAGTCTGTCAACAATATACTTATTTGCTCACTTACAGTATACTGTCCAGGTATCAGAATTATTTTTTGTTAATGTTTATTTTTGAGAGAGAGAGAGAGAGAGAGAGAGAGAACAGAAGGGGCAGAGAGAGGGAGACAGAGCATCCCAAGCAGCCAGACAGCAGAGAGCCCAATGTGGGGCTTGAACTCATGAACTGTGAGATCATGACCTGAGCCAAAGTCAGACACTTACCTGACTGAGCCATCTAGGTGTCCCAGGGTACCAGAATTATTAACCAATATCTCCATGTGAAACAACTTTATCAGCTAGAGTACAATCCTTATGTACAATCGTTTTTGCTTTTAGTCTTACAGAATCCACTAATTTCCAAAATTTTCAGTTCTTTTTTTCCTGACACCTTTGGGGAAGTGGTTTAATATATTTGTAATGCAACTGGTTGTTTGGTCACAGTCCAGATACAATTCTTAGATTCCCAGACCTCCTAAATGATGTTTTAAAATTTTCATACATGAGCATTTTACTTTTTGTGCTGCCATGTTCTTTGGGTTTTGATAAATGCATTATGCCCTGTACCTACCAGATCATACAGAATAGTTTCATTACTCTAAATTCCTTGTGTTTCACTTATTTAACTCAATTTCCTCTCCAAACTGCTAGAATCACCAATATTTTTACTATCTCTGTAATTTTCCTTGTTCAGAATGTCACATAAATGGAATCATAGAGGCTACAATGTAGTCTTTGAGCAGTGACTTCTTTACTTATCAATAGGCATTTAAGATTCATCCAAGTCTTTTTGTAGTTTAAAAGCTGAATTTTATTCACTAAATAATAGTCCATTCTAAGAAGGCACTACAGTGTGCTAGAAGAATGTGTATCCTGCTGTTGTCAGGTGGAATATTCTATAAATGTCAATTAAATCCAGTTGATAGATGGTGCTGTTGAGGTCAATTGTATCTTTACTGATGTTCTGTCTACTTTATCTATCAATTACCGGCAGAAAGCAGGTGAAGTCTGATTGTAAGAGTAGATTTCTTTATTTTTCTCTCAGTTCTATAAGTCTTGGCCATGTATATTTTGATGCTTTGTTGTTAGTTGTATATAGATGTTTAGGATTGTTCTATTATCTGGGAGAGTCACCCCTTTCTCAAACTATAATATCTAGTGTTACTTGAAATTAAAATAGCTATTCCAGGTATTTTTGTTTGTTTGTTTGTTTTGCTTGTTTTAGAGTTAACATGGTATATCTTTCTCTATCCCATTACTTTAACTTGTTTTTTATTTATTCATTTATTTATTTATTTATTTACTTATTTATATTTTTTTAACATTTATTTATTTTTGAGAGACAGAGTGAGACAGAGCACGAGTGGAGGAGGGGCAGAGAGAGAAGGAGACACAGAATCCAAAGCAGGCTCCAGGCTCTGAGCTGGAGCCCCACGAGGGGCTCCAACTCAGGGACCTCGAGATCATGACCTGAGCCAAAGTCAGTGAGCTTAACTGACTGAGCCACCCAGTCGTCCCACTTTTTTTTGTCTTTGTATTTGAAATAAGTTCCTTAAAGAAAACAAATTGTTGGTTCTTATTATTGTTTTACGCCCTTTCACAATCTGTCTTTTAATTGGTGTATTTAAATAATTCACAATTTATGTTTTTATTTTCTATGTATTTTTAGAGAGAGGGAGACCAGTGGAGGGATCAGAGACAGAGAGAGAGAGAGAGAGAGAATCCCAAGCAGGTTCCGGGCTGTCATTGTAGAGCCCAATGTGGGACTTGAACCCATAGACCATGAGACCATGACCTGAGCCAAACCAAGAGTCAGACGCTTAATTGACTGAGCCCCACAGGAGTCCCTAGATAATTCACATTTTAAATAATTATTGATATAATTGGTCTAAGATCTACCGTGTTGTAACTGTTTCCTATTCATTAGTTTTGTTCTTTGTCCCTCCTTCATTGTCTGTTTTCTCTGATTTTAGTTGGGACTGTTATGAAGTTTTATTATCTTCTCTTTTTGCACTAAGAAAAAAAAAGTGTTTGCCTTAAAGTTTCCAATATACATTTTTAATTAATCTAAGTCTACCTTCAACTAACACTATTCTGCTTTATATATAGTACAGGTACCTTATAACAGTGTTTTCTTAATTGCTTCCTCTAATCCCTTATGACATTGCTGCCATTAATTTCACACATTTTTGCTGTAACACCCAAAACTTTGTTACTATTATTCCTTTAAACAAACATTCATCTTTTACATGCAATGAAAATAAGAAAAATAAAAGATCTATTTTATCTTCATTTATTTCTTCCCTGACATTATCAAATTTACTGACTTACATTCTTGACTTGCCCCCTGAAGAACTTCTAACATTTCTTGCATGACTGTCTATACTCCATGAGTTCTACTGCATTTTGTTTGTCTGAGAAAATCTATTTCTCCTTCACTCTTGAATGGAAATTCTTGACATAGGATTCTAGGTTGGTATTTTTGTTTTTGTTTTTGCTTTTGTTTCCCTTGGTTTTTTGTTTAACGTTTATTTACTTTTGAGAGAAAGAGAGAGAGACAGAGGCGTGAGCAGAGGAGGGGCAGAGAGAGAGACACACACACACAGACTCCTAAGCAGGCTTCAGACTCTGAATGTCAGCACAGAGTCGGGCTGAAATTCACAGACCTCCAGATCATGACCTGAGCTGAGATCGGAAGCTTAACCCACTGAGCTACCCAGGTGCCCCTTGTTTGTTTTTCTAATAATTTAAGTATATTTGTTTTCTATCATGCTTGCATAGTTGCATAGTTTCTGATGAGAGGCCCATTGTAATTCTTACCTTTGTTCCTCTTTACCTATGGTTTTCTTTTTCTCTGACTTTCAAGATTTTCTCTTTGTCATTGGCTTTCTGCATTTTGAAAACCTAGGATATGTTTTTGTTTATGTTTCTGAATTTATTTTGGTTGATGTTCTCTGAGCTTCCTAAATCTGTACTTTGGTGTCTGTCTTTAATTTTAAAAAGTTGTTGACCATCAATACTTGGAATATTTCTTGTCATCCACTCTCTTTTTCCTCTTTTTAGTAAATCAATTACGCATTATACCTTTTAAAATTGTCGCACATATCTTGTATGCTCTCTAATATTCTTTTTTTTTCTCAATTTCTTTATCTTTTATTTCAGTTTAGGAAGTTTTGTTGACCTATCTCCAAGCTCACTGATTCTTTCATTGGCTATGTCTGGGCTACTGATGAGTCTGTCCCAAACATTCTTCAATCTGTTATAGTGTTTGTAATTTCGAGAATGTATGTCTGATTCTTTCTTAGTTTATATCTCTCAGCTGGTATTACCCATATTGAATGTTTCCTATTATTTCCATTAGAACCCTTAACATATTAATCATAGTTACTTTAAATTCCTTGTCTGCTAGGGGCGCCTGGGTGGCTCGGTCGGTTAAGCGTCCGACTTTGGCTCAGGTCATGATCTCATGGTCCGTGAGTTCGAGCCCCGCGTCGGGCTCTGTGCTGACAGCTCAGAGCCTGGAGCCTGTTTCAGATGCTGTGTCTCCCTCTCTCTCTGCTCCTCCCCTGTTCATGCTCTGTCTCTCTCTGTCTCAAAAATAAATAAACGTTAAAAACAAATTAAAAAAAAAATTCCTTGTCTGATAATTCCAACATCTGTGTCATATTCAAGTCTAGTTCTGATACTTGTTCTGTGTGTTCAGATTGTATTTTTTTTCTTGCCTTTTGGCATGCTTTCTAATATTTTTGGAAAGCCAGACATGTTCAAAGGGTTCTAGAACCTAAGGTAAATAGGCTTTTAGTGCAAGGATTTGTGGTATTCTGGCTAGGAGTTAGGCTGGGTTTAATGTTTGCTGAAGGTTTAGGTGCCAGAAGCTCCACATTCCTCTTGTGTTTTTGTTTGTTTGTTTATTTATTTGTTTTTGTGTGCCAGCTTCACATTGGGCTTCCCTCAGAGTGCTTGCTTTTGCTCTTATTTCCACTATGATGCATTATTGTTATGCTGGAGCCCTGCTGGTATCTGGGAAGAGAAGCGCTTTAAAATCTTATGACTATATTGCAGTCTTTTAGTGGGCCTCTGTCTCTGGGCTTTAATTTTCACAACTGTTTTTGTTTAAGTGGTATTGTCCCTTCCCCTTATCTGAAATAGGAAGCCTATGGGAGATGAAATTGGAGGAAATATCCTCTCCCTGGGATAAGGCTTTTGTGAAATATTGTTACCCTGGAGCGTAGGCCTTTGTAATGGAGAATGCTTTAGGTATATTTCACAATGATTCATCTTTTTCCACTGCCAGAGCCTTGAGGGCATCTTTGACTTTTTTGGAGATAAAGTTCACAAACTTGTGGAGCACCCCCACCCCCAAGGCCATACCTTCAAGAGTTTTTCGCTCTCAAGCGAGTCCACATTCAAACTCCAAAAAGTTTATCAAAATTACCTTTAAATGTTCTTCAAGTTTATGGTGCTTGTATCTATATTTTCCAGGTAAGCAAATCTCAGCTTTAAATCGCTGGATTCACCTTTCTTTCCAGATATCAGTGTGGATATGTTGCTTTGCAACCTCAGTTCTCTGATGGGGTCGAAAAAGTAATTTATTTTCAGTTTGTTAATTCAATTCTTGCTGTAAATACAGATATAATAACTTACAAGCTCTTTCCATATTGGGACTTAAACCCAAAGTCTGAATATTGTAAGTTTGATAAAATCAAATTTATAAATTTTTTTTCTAATATGCTTTGTTATTTTTTTTTCTGTCTCATATTTTCCCTTTTATTCTAAGAAATATTTATCCACCACAAGGTCAGGAAGATTCTTTCCTACATTTTCTTTGAGAAGTTTTATAGTTTTAACATTTATGTTTAGGATTGCCATCCATCTCAAATTAATCATTGTCTGTGGAATTAAGTAAGGATTTAGGAGCTTTTTCCCCTTACATTTATCTAGTTGATGCAGCACCATTTGTTGAAAAGACATTCACTGTGGCATAAGTCATGGAAATAAAATGTACAGCAGAGGGAATATAGTCAATGGTATTGTAATAGTGTTGTACGGTGACAGATGGTAGCTACACTTGTGAACACAGCACAACGTATAGACAAGTGGAATCACTATGTTGTACACCCGAAACTAATGTAGCAAATTGTGTTAACTATATTCAAATTATTTTTTTAAAGAAAAGACATTCATTCTGAATTTCTTGCACTTTGTTGAAAATCAATCGTCTATATAAATGCGAGCTATTTCTAGTCGCTTTCTTCTGTTTCATTGATCAAGTTTACGAAACTTGGGTCAATACTACAGTGTCTTATTACTGAATCTTTGTGTTTTAATGCTTGTATTAAAGAGTCATTTATTTTTAAAACAATTTAAAAGAAGCATAAGTATTATCATTTATATTTCCCCATATATTTACTTTTTGAGTGCCTTTCATTTCATTCTATAGATTCAAGTTCCTATTCCTATCTTGTGCAATTCCCCTTTTATTAGGAAGAATTTTCTTTAGCATTGCTTGTAGTGCAAGAATTTCTTCAATATTTCTTTTTTTTAATTGTTTTTATTTTGTGTTCTTTTCTGAATGATGTCTTCATTGGATATTGAATTCTGGAAGAACAGTTACTTTTTGTTTTGTTCTATCATGTACTGGTTTATTGATGATAAAATATATACTGTCTTTCCTATCATTGTTTACTGAATATAATGTGTTTTTAAGCTGATTTCAAGAATTTTTCTAGCTCTGATTTTCAGCAGTTTGCTCATATGGGCCTTTCTTCTTCCTATACATGTCTTTTGCTGATCTTAGATTTCTAATATAACATTTTGACCAAATTTGCAAGACTTTCAATAATTATTTTTTCAAATAAGTTTTTTCTTTCCCATTCTTTCTCTCTACTTATTATTTCAGTTAGGTATGTGCTAGTCTGGTTGATAATTCTCGCAACTCACTAAGGTTCTGTTTCTTTTTCTTTTATGTTTTTGGTTTGATTTTCTCTTTTTATTTCATACCGGATCTTCATTAAATTTTACATTCCTGAGTTGTGGGGCATATCCAGTCTGCTATTAAGTCCATGTAATTTTTTAATAAAATATCAGATATTATAGCTTTCATATAGAATTTTTATTTGATTCTTTAGTATAGTTTCTACTTCTTTTTGAGATAATCTGTTTGAATATTATGACCACATTTTTTGTTTAAGTTCATGTACTTAAGAATTTATAAACCTGCTAAGGGGCACCAGGCTGGCTTAGTTGAAAGAGCATGTGACTCTTGATCTTGGGTTTGTAAGTTTGAGCTTTGTATTTTTTTTTTTATTACTCCATAGCAAATTACCACACACGTAGCTGCTTAAAATAATAGCCATTCATTATTTCACAGTTTTCAAGGTCATTAATCTTGGTGCAGTCTGCTCATGTCTGCCAGATGTATAGGGTCCCACAAGGCCAAAATCAAGGTATCAGCTGGGCTGGGCGCTTATTCCATGGGTCTAGGAAATAATCAATTTCCAAGTTCATTCTTGTCTTTGGCAGATAAATTTATTTGTGGTTGGAGCACCAAACTAAGAACTGGCTTTCTAGCTTGTGGCCTAGGGCAACTTTCAGCTTGTAAAGAACTTCTTATATATTAGAAGCCATTTCAGGCTTTGCATTTGGCCTCCCCATCTTAAAAGGCAGCACTAGTGTTTCAAAATATTTTTTTGTTATCCAAATCAGCAGATAGAAGACTATATGTTTACTGATTTAAATGTTAATCCCATCCAAACATAGTTTCCAAGTTGTCAAGATTGTTCACCACAAGTAGTAACCTTAAATTTATCTGCTTAATCTCTTTTCCCATGTTGTCTGCATGATATGATCATTGTTATGATAGCTCATCATATTATAGTCCTAGGAATTAGGACATAGAATCTTGGTAGGCCATTTTAGAATTCTGCTTAACACATGTTCTAAAGTTCTTGTCTGTTCATTTTGACACCCATGTTAACTCAATTTCTATTTATGTTGACTGTTTTTTCTCTTTATCTTTGATCACATTTCCTGTTATTTCATGTCTAATCACTTTTTACCATAAACTGGATAGTGTATATTATGGTGTGTAGAGACTGAATTCTGTTATCTTCCTTGAAAATATATTTATCATTTTTTCTAGTATGAAATCTAATTATTGTCTGTCAACTTAAATTTATGGAAGTTTAGTGTCATGCTTTCTCTTCTCCAAGGACAACTTCTTTAGTCCTGCAATGTAGTCTAAATTTTAAGGTGTGGCAATTTTAAGTCTTAAATGATAAATCTGAAATGTTTGCTATGTCCCTGCCTATGTTTTGAGGCTCACACTTCATACTTTATTTCTTGTATAGCTCAGTAGCTTTAGTTTTCCAATAGTTATTTTCTGACAGGCTTCTTGAAGGCTGCCTTTCACATGTGCAAGTCAGGATTCATTCAAGGATTTAAAGGAACTTGTATGCGAATTGTAGAATTGCCTCTTTTGGGTGGCTCACTTCTTTACAGGGCTTCCTTCCTCAATGTCCAGCCAGTCTGGCAGCCAGAATTGTTCTAACAGCCTAAATAAATAAGACTGCATCTTTCTACTTGAATTCTAGTCAACTTATGCCCCACCAACTAAGGATTTCACTCAGATTAAAGCTTGAAAAGAATTTAACTTAGTATACTTCTTTAAAAGAAAAAAAAGTTTGCATACTTAAATTTCTACCTGATTTTCTTTCTTTGTGTTTGCCTTTTAGTGATTTTCTATTTCTTTTCTTCAAATAGTTAAGTTTTACTTGCTTATTCATTCAGTTAATTTTATATTTTGTCCATAGGTTATCATTCCTCTCTCTAAGGTGATTTGATTGATACCAGCTGATGCTGAGCTGTGTTGTTATTACTGAACTAGAATCTCCTATTGACATTTTACTGACAATGCTAGCACATATTTAGATGATTATGATAATAATAGTAATGATAACTCCTTAAATTGGTCCATAAATTTGGAAATTTATTTAATTTTATATGCAAACTATACATACACATAAACTTCCACATGTATTCATATGTACATACACAGACACACACACACATATATCTTTAGTAGAAATTGAATTTTATACAACTGCATTTGGAGGATGTATTCACATCATTATATGACATTTAATTTGCACTGTTCAAACTAAGCAGAGATGCTCCTTGCCTAATCATGTGTCCTATTCAAATTGTTTATTTCTCTAAGATCTAATTCAATTTCTATCTGCCAAATAAAGAATTCTTCAACAACCGTTAACACTCACTGATATTTAAAACATGATTTAGCACTACTTTTCATACTGACTTGGCTTTCTCACTTTTTGAGTCATATACATTACTCATGACACCTCAACTTGAAAGCAAAATTCTTCCAGATAAGTACAAAGTTACAGGCTATTTTTTAAGTGGTTCATAGTCGAATTGAAAGAACCTAAGATCTATATTCAAATAGAGGTAACTTGGAGCTCTGACCTAACACTTGGCTGTGTGACTTGACATATTTCTTAATTTTCTGGCCTCATCTTCTCCCTCGGAAAATTGTACTTGAGAGTGTTCTATAAATTGTTACATGGTCTATGTTATTCTTTTTCTAGAATCACATGTTAACATGTCAAATATACTTTGTTTTCTTCTTTTTGAATATAACTTATTGTCAAGTTAGCTAACATACAGGGTATACAGTGTGCTCTTGACTTCCAGGGTAGATTCCCGTGATTCATTGCCTACATACAACACCCAGTGCTCATCCCCACAAGTGCCCTCCTCAAGGCCCATCACCCAATTTACCCTCTCCCCTACCACCCCCATCAACCCTCAGTTTGTTCTCTGTATTTAAGAGTCTCTTATGGTTTGCCTCCTTCTCTGTTTGAAACTATTTTTCCCCTCCCCTTCCCCCTAGACATCTGTTAAGTTTCTCAATTTCCACATATGAGTGAAAACATATGATACCTGTCTTTCTCTGACTGACTTATTTCACTTAACATAATACCCTCCAGTTCCTTCCACATTATTGCGACATTGTGGCAGGATTTCATTCTTTCTCATTGCCAATATTTACCCAAATATACTTTGTTTTCAATAATCTTTGCTGATTGGATGATAATTGTAGACCCAGTGTGCTGCACACTAAAAACGAATTAGATCTGTGTGTTTCTGCCAATTGCAACAATTTCAACAAGCAAAACTGAACACTTTTTGATAAGAGTCCTGAATGATATATCCCTGATATAAACTATAAAGATTGCATAGCTATTTTGAATCATACAGAAGGTATCAAAGTGGATATACCATT
The DNA here is from genome assembly GCF_018350215.1 of Panthera leo. Taxonomy (NCBI): domain Eukaryota; kingdom Metazoa; phylum Chordata; class Mammalia; order Carnivora; family Felidae; genus Panthera; species Panthera leo. The sequence goes on from NC_056679.1 coordinate 219,091,282, forward strand.
ATGGCTGAAAGTTTTCAATGTGAAATGAATAAGAGTGTGAGAAACAAAATTTCTAAAATTTAAAATTTGATTTGAAATAATACCGGGCTTTATCAGTTTTTGTGCTGTGCCTCAACTATTTGGATGAAATGTTTGTCTTTTAGTAAACAGATTAAGCACTGATAATTTTAGAAACTTTTTGGGGAGAATGGGGGAAGAAAACCAGGCCACTTTTATTTTCCCAAAAAATAATTATCACGCAAATCTTATTTTAAATTGTGAAATCTCTAATAACTATAATAATTAGATTGAAATAAGGGGAAAAAAATGAAATGGGTCTTTATTTAGGTTACCAAAATAAATAAGCTTATATATGATATGTTTTATCCCTAGATGCTGACTTACTCAACATCTGAAAAAGTGTGAAATAATTTGTACAAACACCATATTACAGTTAGCCTATGATTTAGATAAGAAGTTTAAGATAGTCAATTGATTTAGTTATGTTATTATAATATTCTTCTATATTTACCATAGCTCTCTATTCACTACAGCCATCTCATTGATGTATTTTTGATGAAAACAAATCTGTAAAAATTTGTAGGCTATGTCTTGGTAATTATGGAAAGATAAAACAGATTTTTCATAGTCATGTCTGTGCTTATTATAATGGGATAACGAAATTATGTTTTTTGGATTAGCGCATCTTTAATTCTGTGAGATTCTAATCAAACAGATTTATAAGCATTCAAAACAGAACTTCAGGTAGGTAAACTAGTTTTGATCAATGCAGTTTTAATTGCTGAAGAACTTGTAGGGGACAATTGAAAGGGTTACAACTAGTAATTTTAAGTTGTTAATATAGTAAGTTTTCTTTATTTTCTTTCTAAAGGAAAAGGTGTACTGAATATTAAAAATTGACTGGATGTTTTTAATTGTCTCTTTATCTTTTGTTCCCATTTTTTCTTTCCTCCAAGCTCAGAAACAGCTTAGTGGGTTTTGCTAAGGATGATGATGATGATAAACATGATTTTTAACAGGTAAGCTATTTGAAGAATGGTCTATTATGCTATATTATAGGTGGGGAGCTATATAAAGTTAAGGCCATTTTCCCTTTGCCATTGTTCACTGGGCAGTAGACTACTAAAGTTACATCTGAAAAAGAAAGAAGATAAAAAAATGTTGATGACATTATTAATAGAAAAAAAAGTTATAATTATTTAAACTTTATTATACATATGCTGACTTTTAACCTTTGGTTTTATAATACTGGTAATTTTCACCTTTTATGCATGATAAAAATGGCTTTACACATTTCCCTTCTATTTCCTTTAATTACCTCATTCTGAAGTATAAATTAACTTTTTTAATTCATAAAACAAAGCCAGTAAGTTGGCCTATTATGTTCCCCATTTTGCAGATGAGGAAGATGATTGCAGAAAAAATAAATGACTTTCCTAGCATCTCACAGCTAGTTGGTGGCAAAGCCAATATTTGGACTCTGGAATTTTGCATGCAGGATCCACATTTTAACCACTTCACTCTGATTTCTAAGAGCTAATGAGCCTTTCATAGAAAAGAGCTCCAAAAAGTGCAGACAGGAAGTTGAATGATGAAATGGCCAATATACAAGAACAAAAGCTGGTATATTTTAAAGCAGCAAAACGTAGTTTTGTATTGCATAGCACTTTATATACACTGTGCTCTTTTACATATTCTCTTCAGTCCCCTAAAAGTGTCATTGAGTTGGTGAACGATTGGCAGTTTTACATTTATAATTGACCAATAATGAAAATGTAAATGAGAGGAAAAATATAAGATGTTGTCAGATGGTGATCAATTTATAGTACAAATTTTCCCTGTAATGTTCTATAATTGAAACAATATTTGGAAGACATTATCTCAGATGAAATTTTTCCTGAAGGCACACATATGGAGCATTTTCCAAATTGCCTTTGTTAAAATTTTATTGAAAACAAATTATTTAAAATTTTTATTAATATTAACCCTTCCAAAAAATGAGTAGTACTTTTATGATGATAATAATATCGAGTACACAAGCAACTAGAAATAACACTATGCTTGAATATGGTCGGTTGTAAGAATGTGGTAGTGAACAAAAGTTTTACAAGAGTTTCTTTCATTCTTAACTCTGTGTGGGTTTTAAAAACTGAAACATAGGCAAAACAAACAAACAAACAAAAACAAACATTCCCAAGCCTATTGTTAGCTTGAGCTAACAATCTCCCACAGGTCTTCATTATAACTCCTTCCTTCATTCAGTACCAGAGATTAGAAACTTTTAGAACCAAGATTTAGATGAGGTTTCTCAGGAAAGCCGTGGAAATGAAGAAACTGGCATCAAAAATTCTTGGCTGCTTTCTAGTTTATACATGAAAAATAAAGGCCATTGGCCTCCTAAACTCTTCATTTGCTTTTGTTGTTTGTGTATTCGGTCTTGAAAAAAAAAAAAGATATTACCTTAAGCTAAAACTCAGTATTATTTTTGCTTCTTTATGGACTTATTATTCTGTGCTCTACTGTACTTTTTGTAGATAAGGAGATAAACATTTCTTTGGGGAGTTGAAACATACCCTGGACCAAAAGTAATAATATTTCAAAACTCTATTTCAGAGAAAATTATCATGATGAAAGCTTCTCTCTAGTCTACATTGACCCATGTGCCTTAACCTTTGTCAAATAAGTTACAGCCCACAGAGCTGCAGTAAGTCTACATAGGACATAAAAACTGGTTTTTCAATTGGTGAGGTCACAGTAAATCAAAACAAAACAGCTGAGGTCATTGGTTTGTTTTTCCCTGTCTCATTAATTCCATCCATCAGCCATAGGTTGGTACCCTAACCTTGGAGAGTGATCTTGAAAATGTGAATATTTATTTTCTTAAATTTGGGGAGAGGGGTAAGACAGTGTAAATGGAAATGTGCAAGTAGATCGTTAGTCTTTCATAAAAAAAAAAAAAAAAAAGATAAAACTATAAAGACTACAAAGGGGGTTGGTGAGCAGTATTACCCAAAGGACTCCACATGAAGGTGCATTATTTGCACAAACGGATGTTCTTCAATATTTAATCCTCTACTTCAAACATACAAGTCCAAGTTAACAAGTGCCTTTGTCCCCAAAGGACCTGTGATTCAGTGTGCTTCTAATTCTGTGACAGCATGCACAAGAATAAATAAATGCTTAAGTATTCATTTGTTTGACAGGTCTCAACTTTGCTAAAAATCAGCATGTTAATACTGAGCAAGGATTAATATTTTTTCTGACTCATTTTATTCAACTTTCAGACAATGATTTTGGAAAGGCTTACTTCCAAGGTTCCAACAAGACCTAAGATTTTATGATTTAGTGAGTTAATTAACAATCAACATGTTATAGAGGAGGTCACATTATGTCACCAACTAAACGTTAGAAGACAGGTAATCATGCAGGAATCAGAGAACACTGTTAAATATCACAATTTGATCTTTCTGAAATGTTTGTTAAAAGACATTAGAAAATTTGTCTTGAGTTAAAGTGATAGAGAAATACTAAGACATAAAGACTGGTTATTTAACTTAAAGCTAAACGATCTTGAACAAATGTATGGAATACATTAAAGTTAGTAACTTTGTGATTTAATTTGGTGAGAAAAAATAAGACATACAGAACAATCATTAATTAAATATCTGGAAAGCAAAACTGAGCATTTTTGTTTTGATATTAATAAATTTTATATGCCAGAAAGAAAATAACCCTGTTGATTAATGATGATTTTATTAACATGCATAAAGTTGTGGTTTCCCTTGCAAGCTATTGATCACACCTCACATTAATTTTTTTTAAAAACAATGAAGTTAACAGAAGCTATTCTGCATCAGTAATTTTTAGATGGTTTCAATAAATTAGGATAATTTAATACTATTATTTTCAAAATTCTGAATTTTGGAGAATGTACGTGTTTTATTGTGAAACAGAATGGGGCACTATTTTAACTTTAAATGATTTTTTTTTATATTTAGACATAAATTAGTGAGCAAATTTTATTATCATATGATCACTTCAGTATCTAGGCCATGGCTTAGTTGGTACTAATATTTATTATTAACTATTTACTATTTCATACAACATTCTGTTTTTTTAATCTATGTGGTGCTCTTTATACTATGTGCTTATAAGAGTTCACTCAGATGTGCATGCCTACGTGCCAGCATCAAAGGTCAATATTAACATAGTGGATCTTGTAGGAACACAAATTAACCTGCAGAGAGCTGAAATGGCCGAGCAGGAAAGAACATTTTTTTGTTTTAAGAATTTCAGATATTTGATGATAATCTACCAAATACATGATCAAATTATTTCATTACTTGCCATTAAACTTATTTTCTCAGTAGATGTTTTAATGGGGGTTTATGCTAATGCATAAATGTTTTAAAATACTCCTTTGCTAGAATGTAGTAAGAGATATACACATCTAAGTTGCATGAAACTAAATATTATTTTATGTGCAATTTTTAAATTTATGATAAATTAAATTCAATTTAAGTGTAGAGACTTCATATGAGTTTGGAAAGAGTTTATTATTGAGATCTACTTTCCAACAAGATGGCAGTTATTGTAAATGTATCAATTAAGTACAATTTATCTTTGACTTTATTCTGATTAATTCACTTTTCAGTTTAATTTTAAGCGTACAAACCTAGGCCTCCTCATTCCTAATACAATGTTCTTCTAAAATACAATGCTGTCATTTTTTAATTAATGAAAACAATAATAGTCATTTTTAATGTTTGAAACCTGTCACTTTAATAGGCCCAAAGTCCCCGTTCCCACTTAATATCACCTAGAAACCAATTGCCATTGCTAAGAAAATCAAAGAGCAGAACTTTATAATATTGAAATCTCATCTCAATGAATTTGTGTGTACCTTCAAAATATCATTCTTATTTAGATTCTCAAATTAGGTTTATCTAAAAAATCATTAACTCAAAATTGCTCAAGTGAAAAGTGTATAGTTTGCCAGATGGTTAGGAAGACAGGTAAGCAGAAATCACTGAAGATAGGAGCTACTCGTTGAGCAGCGCAGGAGGGGGGCATCAAGCATGAAAATGGTCTCTTCTAAACTATTATTCTGAAATTTTTCAGTCAACAAAAACAATAATAGTCATGCGTGATGCTAAAGGCAGGGTAAAAGATAAATTCAACATATGTTAAGTGTGGAAACGTAAGAAATGTTTAAAAGTCACAAATGGAATCCATTCTTTTGTGCCTTCTAGCTTTTAGAGACTGACCACATCCTTGGCTCATCCATCTTCAAAGTCAGTAATAGTGGGTCTTTCTCATGCCACCATCCCACTGGGTCTCTTCATTTGTTCCCATATCTCTCTTTGAGCTGAAAATGTTCTCTGCTTTTAAAGACTCATATGATTATGGGCTTGCCAGAATAATGCAGGATAAACTTTTCTTCTCAATATCCTTAACTTAAATATATTTGCAAAGTCTCTCTTACTGCGTAAGGCAATATATTCACAGGTTTCAAGGATTGGGGGGTGGATATCTTTGGGGGCCATTCTTCTACCAAAAACATACACTTCCTAAACTTGCTTTATTTTTACATATAGCACTTACCACCATCTGCAGTATTAAATGCTTGTTTATTTTCTTACTGGCTTTCTCTTAGTTGAATGCAAACTTTTTTGAGAACAAAGACTTTGTACATTTTCTTTACTAATGTATCCCCAAGTTCTAGAATAGTCCCTGGGATATGGGAGGCATTAAAGAAATATTTGTTAAATGAATAAATAAGTCAGGCGTATTTAATAACTAAAAGAGATATTTATGACCATGAATAGTAAACTTGATATTGAAATTAAGAAATATTGCTCAAGAAATTTGTGATTTCATTTGAATATAAGAATAGAATTTGCAGGTGTAATGAAATAATATATGTCATATGTTTTTATTATAGCAATCTGGTTGCAAATTAACACATCCCTGACGCCTATCCAAGGAGTGGTAGGTTAAGTAAATGAAAATGAAACAAATCCTATATTGAAAATTTATAACCAGATGACACTTTTATTCTTTAAGAAATACAAAGCACACAACAGCACATTGGCTGTTAAGCTAGATCACCTCCCAAAGATTCCAAAACGTATGCGACAGGGAGGGTCGCTGAAGCAAACAAATGAAGTCCAAACATTTGATACTGAGTAATGCATATCAATGTCTTCTAATGACATGATAATAACAATTGTTGTCAGACTTTAATTCCCTTAGGCTATGCTCATAAATCCATCCTGATTTTTATCATTTAATTTTTCATTATACTTTATTTTTGAGGAATTGCATATAAACAACATTTTATTTTTGAAAGATTGCATGCAATAAAAATCTACACATTCATTTTTATTGACTTCAAAAATGGGCATATGCCAAATTGCCTGCACTATGGACTATAAGCTAACAAGGCTGAAAGGCTAACAAGGCCCAGAGGCTAAAAGGTAATAATAACATGATAAGGATTTTCAAAAGTCTAATAATTCATATCTGCAATGTACTTCCCTTGATGATATCACACAAGCCATTTTTGTGTGAATGTATATTATGCTAAATTTAAATATACCTACCTATTGGGGCACCTGTGTGGCTCAGTCGGTTAAGTGTCTGACTCTTTGTTTCAGCTCAGGTTATGATCTCACAGTTCGTGAGTTCAAGAACCACATCAGGCTCTGTGTTGACAGTGCAGAGCCTGCTTGAGATTCTTTCTCTTCTCTCTCTGCCCTTCCCCGACTCATGCTGTCTCTGTTTCTTTTAAAACAAATAAACTATATATAGCCACCTATTACATGCAGTTCACAAAGCTGTATCAATACTGCTAATACACTAAGGATTTACATTTTCTGATCTGTATGTGCTTATCAATTGCATAAGCTTTTAGGTGGCTTTTATTCAGGTATAATTTTCTTCTTTAAGAAGAAAATAGAAAAGTTAATTAAATGACAAATTATACTGACCAGAGAGATAAAGACAGAGACCCTTAAGAATGTATGTAGAACTTTATTAGAATAGTGAATCATAAAGTCGTATATTAGCACAGTCCACTTTACCCTCCATCTGGCTTTTGGGTGGGGAAACAGCCCACTGTTGTGGTGACACCATCTATCCCAAGCCAGGTCCACAAGCCTCCAGTGGTGAGGCCAAACTTGGAGGCCTCCCTATCCTAGGGCTTTGATTTTAGTTCTCAGTTCTTTCCCACTTCTAAGTGCCTTCATATCCTCCTCAAGAGCCCTTCTCTCCCTGCTGCTGCCCTCCACCAACCCCAGTACAAGGTATAAGAAACTGAAAATATCTAAATTGATGAATATTGGAGTAAGCATGAATTTATTAAAAAAAATGTCACTCATGGAATTTAAGAAACAAAATGAATGAACATAGGGAAGGGAAGGACAAATCAAATAAGATAAAAATAGAGAGGGAGGCAAACCATAAGAGACTCAACTAACTGAGAACAAACTGTGGGTTGCTGGAGAGAGTTGTGGAGGGGATGGTCTAGATGGGTGATGGGCATCAGGGAGAGCACTTGTTGGAATGAACACTGGGTGTTCTACGTAAGTGATGAATCACCGAATTCTACTCCTGAAACCATTACTACACTCTGTGTTAACTAACTTGAATTTAAATAAAATCATGGAAGAAAAAAAACGTCAAATAGGACCGGAAGACTTACGATGGGAGACATGAGTGAGAGAGAAAGGCAGTTTAGGATTAAGATTGAAGAAGGAATTCTTTTTGATAAATAAAAATAATAATAATAATAATAAGGTTTAAACATACTTTTATGATTGCCATACTGTGAATATCATGTGTATATAAACAAATTTAAAAGTTTTAGGGTTATTATGTTAATTGATATAAGTGAACATTGAAAGTCACTGAGAGTTTTGCATCTTAAGTCTTTCCCACTGTTTAAAATTTTGTGTTTAGCACTTCTTATTTTGTTAAATGATGTTATATGGTTTTTCTTAAAAATTGATCATTTTCTTTTTACTTTGGAGGAAGTCTGTTTTACTGTACTAGAATGAAGGCCAATAACAAACATGAAGTTGATAAAGAACGCACTAAAAAATTTCCACTCCTGGAATAGTATTTACAGAACCAACTCAGGAATTTGATAAGTGATCATTCTTATGCTTTGATTTAATTTATTTCTTAAATTTAAATTTAATGTTTTAAATTAGGCAGTTATTAGTAATTTTAACAAATCATCTAAAGTTTGTGGATGATTGTGTATTTTTTTACAAAGACTTTTAATCCATTTGTATTAATTGAGTTAGGATAAGAAATGCAAAATGTTAAGCATTATATTATACATACCCTGAGACCTTGTATGTAGTTGAATATCTACTGTATCAATTAAATGATAAAATTTATGAAATGTAAATCTTTATCTAAAAATAACACTCCTCTAATCAAAGCAAATTTGTTTTGGCCTTTGGTTTAACCAAGCCTGAATGAGATATCTATATCTATATCTATATCTATATCTATATCTATATCTATATATCTATATCTATATCTATAGATATATATCTGAATCTCATTCAGGCCTTGGTTGAATCTCATTCAGGCCTCTCTCTCTCTCTCTCTCTCTCTCTCTCTCTCTATATATATATATATATATATATATATCTGAATCTCATTCAGGCCTTGGTTAAACCAAAGGCCAAAACAAATTTGCTTTGATTAGAGGAGTGTTATGTTTAGATAAAGATTTACATTTCATAAATTTCATCATATATATATATATATATATATATATATATACACACATACACACACACACACTCTCACTTAAAGGAGGATTCTCACGGAGGCTAGACAGACTTAACTTTTGGCTCATTGTAGTAGCTGAAGTATGTTTTGCTTCATGACCAGCAGCATGAGTAAGATAATGTTCTTAGGAAATTCCTCTGACCTCCTTACCAGCCCCTCATCCTACCCACCCCCTGAAGTTAGGTTAAGACCTTAAAAGCTACTATAGAATCAAGTGTGTTCCTTCAGTGCACTTACTGCAGTGAATAATAATATAATAATTTGTGAGATTAAATAATTATTCTTGTCTCCTGTTAGAGGGTGAGTTCTATGTGGTTAAGAACTAATTGAGCTGTTGATGACCATCACATCTCCAGGGCTAAGCAAAATGTGTGGTACATTGTGGCAGCTCAATCAGCAGCTGGAGAATGAAGAACTGAATACATGAATGAATGAAATTTTACCTACTGATTTCATTGAGGCTTTATGCCAATGCCTTGACACTAGAGATCAAATGTTACAGAGTCAAGCCCAGCTTAACATGAGTCAAGTACACTTTATTGTCCTTGTTTACTAATGACCGATTTATTGATGTGTTTGTCTGTTAAATGTCAACATTGATTACTGTTCAAACATTCATCTATGACAGGACCTTTTTAGTCCATGGGTGACATCATTCTGCATCAGCATTGTTAGCCGGTTACAAAGCAGATCAGCTACAAAATCAAGTGCCCCCATGCAAAATGAAACATGGAGCCCCTTGTTCAAAAATTGTAAGAAATTCAAGAATGTACCAGCAGTGCATTAAATCAAGAGCAGGCCCCTTCTTAAGCACAGAGTTGTGTGTGACCATGCAGGATTCATACCCATAAAGCAAGCACTGTCAGTAAGAAAAAAGATGTTTTTTGCTTTCCTGTAGGTTTGGAATCTGATTTTACGAAACTCTCCCCTTCCTGTTTCCTCTCATTTTTTTATTCCCCATTCCTCATCACTTCCAATAATGTCATCACATGAAGGATTACACAGGGAGGAGTGTAATCACAAGAGGCGCTGGGGTTAGGACAGACATTTGTATGCAGAGCAAGCTAGCACCACCATTAGAGATTGTAAGAAAGGAGTTCAGAACTCCTCCTCCTTCTGGTCTCTTGGCAACTGTGGTAGGACTTTGTTTAATCAACACACTGCTGGGATGAAGCATCATGGCCAGGAGTTTTCACTGCCATTCTTCTCCCAGCATGTTGACTGCAAAATGAAAACCCAAACTGACATTCATCAGAGTTGTAATATTATATTTTGAAATCTTGAGAGTAACTACTTCTGCATTCATAACACACGTGGCAAAAATCGCTTCTTTCTTCCCCTTCATTTACTTGCGTGTATACCTTGTCGTCATTTCTGTCTCTCTCATTAGATGGTTAAATCCTTATTTAGCCAGGACCGTGCCTATAGCTCTCCCCCTCAATTTCATAAATAGCATATGTTTTGCAGCGATTCTACATATTTAAGTGTGTGTGTTAAAAATAATGAGTGATTGCATAAACAATTCTCTTATTTGTAAACCATGAGTTTTAAGTCTGGGTTTCTTTCTTTTTCTAGATTATTTTAAAGCATCTGAAGCCCAGTGATCCTCAGACTTTTGCTCTCAGAATCACCTTAAGACATTTGAAAACACAGAATACTGACCACTCCCATAGTTTGGAACTGACCCTCTGATTCAGTACGTCTGAGAGCCTGCATTTGTAACAAAGTCCCTTGTGATGCTATCATTGTTGATTCAGAGACTGCATTTTGAGAACCATTGTTCCAGGCAGTAAAGAAAAAATTATTCAGTGGCATTTGCTAAAGCACAGTAAGGAAGACTTTGTTCAAGGAGGCCATTTTGATTGGTGCAGGGACCACTGCGTGGGAAAGAGGACTGGGTTCAACTCAGAACATAGCATTGGCAAGTGGGAATTTAGAGCCATGGAGCAGGTGGGGGTCAGTGCATGGAAAATTGCTAAGAAAACAACAGATGGGGGTGGGGGTTGGGGGGATTCCTGCTGAAGGCAGAAAACAGTGATCAGACATCATCAGGGATGGTGGAATATGAGGAACCTGATCAAAAATTGAGAATGATCAGATTTGTTCACAGCCCGTTATAGAAAAAGTGTGGTTCCTAAGCTTGGTGTCCTTCAGCTAGGATGTAGAGTCACCACATGTACTGCATCCACCTGAACTCATCTCAGACATTGTCCAAATGAGATGTGGGAGAAAAAGGAAATTGACATAAATATGACAGCCATGCTGTTTCCTATGCCTTTGGCTCTGACTTAGAAGTCTCATATTTTTTGCCAAGCATCCATGAAGCTGGCAAGCTAATCTGATAGCTTATAAGGAGGTTAAATAGCACAAAATTAAGTTATTGATAAATAATAAGGGAAAGAAAGGTGAAGGAGGAATGAAATGATATATATTTTTTTTAACATTTATTTATTTATTTTGAGAGAGAGGGAGAGGGAAAGAGAATCTGAGCAGGGGAGAGGTAGAGAGAGAGGGTGGGAGAGAATCCTAAGCAGGCTCCACGCTGTCAGCACAGAGCCCAACTTGAGGCTTGGTCCAAGAGATCCCCAAGACCATGACCTGAGTCGAAATCAAAAGTCAGATGCTTAACTGACTGAGCCCCCCAGCCCCCCCAGAAAGATATTTCAAAAACAAATAAAACAATATTTAACCTTTGTCTAATCTCTTTATAATAGATACTCAACTTATTTAAAAAATTGCCTTAGGGATGCCTGGGTGGCTCTGTCCGTTGAGCTTCCGACTTCAGCTCAGGTCATGATCTCGCGGTCTGTGAGTTCGAGCCCCGCGTCGGGATCTGCTGACAGTTCGGAGCCTGGAGCCTGTTTCAGATTCTGTGTCTCCCTCTCTCTGACCCTCCCCCGTTCATGCTCTGTTTCTCTCTGTCTCAAAAAGAAATAAACATTTTTAAACAAAATTAAAAAATTGCCTTAAAAAGATTCTTAAAAAGAATCCTTAGAAATGTTTTAGTGATGATATTAATTAAAATACTGCCTGTATCACTCAGACCTAGTCTTTCATTAACAATATAACTTAAAATAAAATATAAAATTAAAGACTATATTTTTGTTCATTAAGTGCAATTGCAGACAACATTAAACTTTTGATTTATTTTTGCCACTATTGTTTTTTTTTTTATTTGAAATACATTTCTTTCATTCACTTTCTTAGGCATAAACTGAAATCACAACCAGACAATGGAAAATTCAATCCTGATTACTTTCACTTCACCAATGTTTCAAAATTTAAAGTAGGCCACTAACCTTATTCGGGTATGGATACAGTCAGATTGAGTAAGAATTTACTTTTCAATCAAACATGAGAAGTATTCAATCTATTTTGTTTCTGTCTTGCTAAGAAGATGGGATTCAATTTATTTGTAAATCGTTTCATATGTAACCAAAAATTTTTATGTTAAAAATAGAAAGCAAAAAAAAAAAAAAAAAAAAAAAAATCAAGCAGTGTGATTCAGGTTTGATCTGATAAAATTAGGAGAAAACCAGCCCTGACTTTTACACCTAAAGTACACAGAACACCTGGCTCATAAAGGGAGGGGGCAGGAAGATCAAAATAAATTTAAGACCACATGTTCTTTCATTAACTCTTGATTGTTTTTCAAAATAATTACATTTTTTAAAAATATAACTGGCTATTTGATCCTTTAACTTTTCTCTGGTCAGTCTTCCCTCCCCTTGCTTCCAAGTAATGTGATCTAAGATATGCTGAAATACGATTAAAAAGTAACAGTAACAGAAGTTACTGTTATAAACAGGTTTCAGTGACAGTTTACTTGCAGATAACAGAAACCAGGTTAGGTGATGATGACGATGATGGCAGTGGTGGTGGTGATAATTGCATCTTGAATGTAGATGGGAGCCTACAACATGATCAGAAGGAGAAGGACTAGGTGATTGGCAAGTGTACTTCCTGCCCCAGAATCACACATCCCGGGCTGTGGTGCGAACAGCTGCCAACATGGCCTCAGGTGAGGGTGACTGCAAAACCATGCTTCCTCCATGGTGGCCAGATCAACGTCTCCCCCCCTTCCCTTTCTCCTTATTTGACTCAATTTCTAATTTAAGGATCATGAGGACATCTGAAAAACAGCATATGAATCACTCCCCACCCCCACCCTGAGCACTCACTGCCAGGGGAATGTAATTTTTAGTTTTCTAGACTCTACAGTCCATAAGGCAGACTGGAAGGAAATTAGGGAAAAAAAAAAAAGTGTCAAAATACTACGCAAAATTATTCTTCCTCCAATGTATTTGTGGAGAAGGAAGTGGTATAGACATTCTCTACATTCATCTCATAGCCATAGAGAGAGAATTAGGTTTGATTAATTTCCTGTTATAATGGAAACTCATATTATCTCTAATACTAGAGATTAAAAGGAACCCAGGGAAGGGTGGCTGAGAAGCTATTGATTTTAACAAGTATGTAGCTCTTTAGTAAGTGACACCTTAAAGATTGACACATTATTTAGCAACAGCATGACAACTTTTAGGCATATAATTCCACACGAAATAGAAGGTTATTTAATTGGTTTTAACCAAATTGAGTATTTTACATTTGCTGAAGGTGGTCAGCCTTCAGAAGATCCCATTATTATAATGACAGAATTCTCTTCAATTTTTTGAGTGTTTTATGATTATAGTAAGGCATCTTTTGTGCAACTTCTCATTTAGTTTTAAAAGTATAGAAATAGGGGTGCCTGGGTAGCTCAGTGGGTTTAAGCATCTGATTTCAGCTCAGGTCATGATCTCATGGTTTGTGAGTTCAAGTCCCACGTCAGGCTGTCAACACAGAGCCTGCTTCGAATCCTCTGTCCCCTTTCCTCTCTGCCCCTCCCTGGTTCATGCTCGCTCTCTCTCTCTCTCTCTCTCTCTCAAAAATAAACATTAAAAACCTTAAAAAATAAAAATAAAAAAACTAAAAGTATAGAAATAACTTGTTTCAAGTTTTTATCTGCTTTTATTTTCTTACAATGGACATGTGGCCTCTCCTTACAATGAGGGATACTTCTGAGGCACTAACTCATTGGTCCCATTCATACAGATTTTACTGTCTTTTCTTTTTCTTGGGCTTTTCATTGGGCTACCATTTCTTTAAATAATAATAATAATAATCATCTTTATTTATTTTTGAGAGAGACAAAGAGCAAGCGGGGGGTGGGGGAGGGGCAGAGAGACAGGGAGACACAGAATCCAAAGCAGGTTACAGGCTCCAGAGCTGTCAGCACAGAGCTCAAGGTGGGGCTCAACCCCACCAACCTTGAGATCATGACCTGGGCTGAAGCCGGATGCTTAACCAACTGAGCCACTCAGGTGCCCCTGTGGGTTACCATTTCTTAACGTTGGTGACTCTAAGGCAGTTTTACCTAACTCACACAACTAGTTTGCGTAATATTTCTACAGAAAACTCAAAAGAAATAGAAAGATTTGCAGAATCCTGTTAACCCATTTACAGAGTGAAAAAAAGAAGGAATTGAAAATTATATTGTTTAATAAAACAAAACTCCTTATTAGAGGTTTTAATTTTGAAGTAATGTTCTGTTTGTTCTGTATTTTAATTTTTATTACTAAAGCTTATGTTCAATAAGATAGCATATGAGTTGCTCTTTTAAAAGGAGGGTATCAAGGAAAATGGGATAAGTTTTAATACATTCATTTTTCAAATGCTCTCTCTCTTTCATATATCTGTATCTGTATTTCCTAAACTTTGGAATACATAGATGTTTATTATTTACTACACATATTGCCTGATCATAAAAGAAAATGCAGTAACAGGCAAGACCATTGTCTCATACTGTAAAGCTTTAAAATATTACAATCATTTTGCATGGGTGCCGTTCTCCAACACTACGATGAATTTCAATTTTAGACAAAAACAATTTTTTTCCTCTAAAAAGCTAGAAAACATATGCCAGCACTACTGCTATTTGTATCCAATTTTGTTATCTACTTCTCTAAAAGTATCAATGGCCTTGGCTGGGCAAATGGCTTTGCAGAATAAATACTATGTTCCCAAGTCTCTCTCACAACAAATTTGTGGTCAAGTATCTAGTTTCCAGCCAATGAAATCACAGAAGATTCTAAGGGAAGGGAGCATCCTTTTCTTCTTCATTTTATTTCTCTTTATAAAAAGCAGATGTGGGGGTGATCTCTCTTGGGTCATCTATATGAATTCAATTCCTTAATAACGGTTGAGCATGAAGACAATCTGAGTTTCTGATGACTACACAGAGCAGGGCAATGATACCAACTCAGAAATTTATGTAAGAGAAGAACAAACTTCTGTCTTGTTGAGAAACTATTATTTTAGGAATATATCGTCACATCATATATTTTCATGAATAAAATAGCATTTCACATCTGATTTCAGCCTTTGGTTATTTTTTAAATTGGACCCATTTAAATGTAATCCAAATAACTCATCACATATGCAGTCATTTATTCTAAAACTAACAACAAACAAGCATACAGAAAGAGGCCATCATGTGTGTGTTCATCATCCCTCCTGCACTTAACTAAAGACTGTATAACATACAAACAGTATGAGATTCTACAATTTCTCTTGACAACCAACTTTAATATGTCAATGGCAGTATTATATTGAAGACACACATGTATATTAATGTATATTAACAAATGCATTACAGGAAAAAAATTGGAGTACTTATTTTTACCTGACTGTAACGTTAAAGCATTCTGTTGAAAAAACTATGGGTAAGCAAGAGATCAGGTTGAGAATTCTAACTCGATTATCACACACATTACAATTTTCCAGAGTTTAGTGCCCTCGTATGTGACATCAAGATTCAAAAATCGTTTTCTGCTCTAAATATCATTTTGTTGAGCAGAAATATTTTCTATTTTTTTTAAAGCGTATCTGTGTATTTTGAGAGAGAGAGAGAGAGAGAGAGAGAGAGAGAGATGATGGGCAGGAGAGGGCAGAGAGAGAGAGAGAGGGAGAGAGAGAGAGAGAGAGAGAGAGAGAGAGAGAGAATCTCAAGCAGGCTCCAGTGCTGTCAGCTTGGAGGTCTAGGCTGGACTCAGACTCAAGAACCTTGAGATCATGACCTGATCTGAAATGAGAGTCAGACGCTTCACCGACTGAGCCACCTAGGTGCCCCAGAAATATTTGATATTTTAAAATAGAAAACTAGTTAGTAACATTGGTCATATAATAACATTTGGTATACTAAAACTTTTTTGCAATCTGAATTAACATCTCTTTCCCCCATTTTTCCTCCCAGATTAAATTTCTTTCCTTTCTCATTATGCTTACTGTATAAAGGACCTACTGATATTGCAATAATCAGATATGTGCCCAGGAGGTGGTATGACATTTCAGAAACAGTACTAAAGTGGAATTATAAATACATGTAATACATGTTATATACTTACATAAACATATTTATATAACTATTAAATATCAAGTCATTATAGTTTTAACTATATCACCACTTAGCTCTGTGACCTTAAGCAAGTCATTTAACATTTCTAAGAAGTATTGTCCAGTTTTATAAAAGTCATAGCTAGACAAGATTATCTCCACAATCCCTTCTCCAGCTGTAAAATCATTTTATAGTACATTATTATTTCATAGTATGTTTATAAAATTTATTTACTTTAAAAAGAAATCTATATGTAGCCAGAAAAATATAAAGGTGTCCATTATTTTATGGAGCTATACTGACATCCTTTGGTAAGGTTTTGGTCGAATACAAATTAATGTAGAGATAGATGAAAATAGAGAGATGGACAATCAGATGTTTGATAAATAAATAGAAACACCCAGATGTACTTACATCTGCCCCCACACACATTTGGGCATGAAATTCAAATTTCTAGGAAAAAAAGAAAAAAAAAAGATTGTGTTAAGTCCGAAGTCTAAACTTTTTAATAGTATTAACTGCATATTTGAATCATGAATAAAATATTTTATCTGTAAAATATAAAAAATGCAAAGCAGATATCAGATTAAGGAGACCAGACTGGCTCACGGACGTTCCAAAAACGATCAGCCAGGTTATGTTCTCCTATGACAAGAAGTAACAACAATAAGGTATTTGGAGAATCAAAGAAGAAAGTTCACTGCAAGCAAAATTAAATAAAAAGCATAAACCTCAACCCAAATCACTCTGGGAACGTATCAGATCTGGTTGCAACGTGATTTGGCACTCGGCTAAATACTTGTATTTCAGTAGTCTGGTGTAAGGGTGGTGCAGGAATATATATGTCAGAAGAAGTATCTATTCAAGAAGAATTGCAAGAAGCAGTCCTGTTCCTGAGATTGCGTGACGGACACAGCCGGATTAGATTGGGCTGATTACCTTAGCCTTGAAACAGAGAGTCTTTCTGCCCTGCGGGGGAGGGGAAGCCTTTCATCCACAGCTCTCGTCTTGGATGCGCCCTCCCCTCGCATTCACTTGCAAATCGCTGTGTGCTAGCAAAAGCCGGCACTTCCCCAGTCTCTAACCTTCCCATGGCGAGGACTGCCGCTCTATCAGCAGAACCTTTCTCTCCGCGTGAGGAAGGGCTTTTTTCCCCTCCTCTCCTTTTTCTCCCTTCCTCTTAATCAGAAGCACTGAATGAAAGCCAATCAGAGAGAGCTCGCCCCCGTTTTCTTCGGTTCCCTGCCGTCCAGAGTTGAAAGTAATGCTGAGAGAAAGCTTGAGTTAGATTGGAGTAGCATCAGTGATAGAAAATAACAGCCGAAAACAAACAAAAAGGAGACACAGTGACAATTTCTCCAGGGTTATTTTGGCTGGAACCAACTTCCGTTATCCAGAAGCTGCCAAAAAAAAAAAAAAAGGTAGGAAGACTTCATCTCTCCCACCTCCTCTTTTTTTTTTTCCCCCCTAACCCCCTTAAGGTCTTTTATTTTCTCTCCCTGGGGGTGGGGGTGGGGGTAATGTTTGTTTTTAAGTTGTATTTAGCAATTATTTCCAAATACTTATTTTAACACATGAAGAAATTAATAAGCATAAAACTCTATATATTAGATTCTAGAAACAACGGCTTTGAATATCTATGGAGGTAACGTAAAACTAGATTAAATTATATATTATGCTCAACAGTGGGTCATCATACTAGAGTTTGTGAATTCATTCACTCTGAACAAATGCTAAAAACAGATCACGGAGTGTAATTTGTCATGCTCATACTAGTTTGTCTTTATTTGAAAAATCAGTTGAAGAGATAACCTTGTTGCTGTGAACTCTCACATCATCTAACATTACTTTGCATTCCATACGAATGGATTCACTCTGCGCTTATTCGTAGTCATAGTTCATTGTACGTTCAGTATAAAGAGAAATGACAGGCAGTCGACAGATTCCTTGAAACTGTCAATGGTCACTAAGCATCTACATAAATAAAAGAGATTGGCATTCATCAGAAATAGAAGAGGCATAATTCCTACATGCACATTTCATATCTGAGTCAGAAGTGCAAGGGGAAAGATGAAGAAGGGAGACTAAATGCATGTAGTCAGCAGCATTTATTGTCTCTGCTGCAATAAAATCCATATTTTATGTGGTGTTAAATTAATGCAGCACGTTGCGAGTCTAAATGCATGGCCCCAACAAGTAACTATTGATAGCACTGTAAGTATGGGCAAAAGCAGTAGTCCGAAAGTGTTTTTATGTCACCACAATAGAAACCTACCATCTCCTCATGATTAAAAGGGGGTGGGGGGTACAGGTGCAATCAAAGACAAACATCATTTTGAAACTGCCCTATCATCTTTTGCTTCAAAAAAACAGAAATCTCTTTATAATAGTGGTTCTTCATCCCAGTAAAAGCTTCTGTTATCCAAAACTGCACATCCATTACTCTCAGCTGTTTGGAGATGCATTATTTCTTCTTCTTCTTCCTTCTTAAAGGCTCTATATTAAAAAATCATCTGTCCCTCTGATGCTGACAACAGTTATACTTCAATGCATATGTTGGTAGACTTTCTTCCTCCACACCATCCCCCTCCCTATCCTTCTTTAAAATGTAGCTACAAGAGCTTCTCTGTGGTGAATAACACTTGGCAAGAGTGTGCTCATTTTTTAGGTCTGGTATGGTGAGGATTTTTAATTAGTAGAACTTTCATGAAAACATTATGTCATTGACAAGAGCTCTAGGTTCATTTTTAGTTTAAGTGATGAAGAAAACAGGAAGAGGTTGTGTCAGAGAGAAATAGGTATATAAGTTGCATAGATCATGTACCTTGTCCCTAATGCTTGCAGTGTACGAAATGTGGCACAAATGTATTCAATGTGTAATGCATAAGTAGTTTATGGTGGGGGGAGATCGGGGAGTATACAAATATAAGCAGAATGTGTCTGTGTGTTTGGGACCCATCAAATACAAATCCATCCTGATGATAAAAACATAAAGAAATGCTTCCTTCGTTTCCTTTCACTTTTTTTTCTCCCCAGCTGTCTTTAAAGTATGAGTCGATGTCTGTTTTCAGGAAATCAGACACTTTTTTTTTTTTTTTTTTTTTTTGGTTTCAAATACTTGCTGCTAACAAATTGACTTTCCTGGTGAATGCATATGCCTTCCCTGACTCCAATCAAAGAATAGGATTCCATACAGTTATATGCTTTGGAAAAAACCAAGCAAGCAGGAAAATAAGAAAGCAACATATAATGTCTATGGCATCCACATATGTATGTATATGTAGGAGGCCAGTGGTTAAATCGCCTGGTACCTGATCAATACTTCAGATGTTATTCCTAGATGTTTATAAAAACTAGCTATTTGGTGATACCAGTACTGCACAGGTATTCGGTTTAATATCACACAGATTTTTACCACACTGAGATTTTCTTTAAAAAAGAAAAAGATGGAAAATTGATTTTCTATCTAGGGAGATGTACATTTCTGGCACATTATTAAGAAAGTAGTGTAATCTGAAAGGTGAATGGCTTTTTCTTGTTGAAAAAGAGTATATTTGAAACCGAAAGGTTAATTCCAAAATACGTGAACCCTGTCCAGACTCTAATATTCATTTCGTGATCTTCATATTTAATTTCCCATATAAACAAAAAAATCGAGGCAGATAATATATTATCTAGGGGATTTCTGGACATAGGACTTCTTTCCTATGTTTCTTAACCTACTTTGCAGCAAGTGATAACACTGTGTCCTCCTGGAATATGTCATTTTTATACCAAATCATTCCGCTAGGCTGCAGCACAGGAATATCATTAGCTCCAATGATGCTGATTCAGCAGCAAAGTGAGCCATATTTTTGTTAAGTGTTATTATCAGGAAGAGTGCTGCATAGTAAGCAATTAATACAAATCATGGATATAAACCCAACTGTCTCTAGTCTAGCCTTTGGGTTTGAAAACTATTAGCCACAGTATATTGTTATTTCTACTCCGCAAATTGCATTCTAATACTGTTACCACATTAGAAGTGCTTGTAAAATACTGAAATGAAGTAACAAAGTATAAGAAAAGAAATATAAACATTATTTGTACCAATCATAAGTAATTTTATGCAGATATTTGATCTCCAGATTTCAAGTCTATGTTTGAAAGCTCTACTTTTGATTAACCTAAAATATTATCTGATTAGGGTTTCAGGAAAGTCACTTTACTAACCATATTATATTTAGCAGTCCTGTTTGAAATAAACTGAAGTTAAAAGTCAAGTAGCAAGAATGGTGCCTTCATTCTTGTTAGGCTAATACTGAGAAATAGTGATATTGATAAGGCATTATACTAAGTATAATGGACCATACCCTGTTATGAATATTTTGAAAAAAAATCAGAGCCCAAAGAATATCATTATGAACACATATTTGAGAAATGAAAGTAAACATAGGGCAATATATTTTCCTTTTCTTGACACTTTATTCACATCAATGAGTTCACTGAAAAAAATTTATTTTGTCATAATTAAAATAATCTGAAATATACAGGTAGAAAGAAATGTCCCAAATTTAAACATTTTTAAATCTGCCCTCTCTCTCTCTCTCTCTTTTTTTTTTTTTTTTTTTCTGGTTAAAGCATTTGGATTATGTTCAGAGAGCACTAACATAACATTCCCTGCTTTTATCTCTAATAAGTTCAACACTCAAAATTACAGATTTTTTTTCACGCATGAAGAACGAGAAGATTTCAATCAACAAGGAGTGCCTGTTTTCTAAGATAACAATATCAGCTCACGGTCACCTCCCTTCTCTTCTTTGCTTTACAGCAGCTTCACTTCACTTGACATTTTAGTATGAGACTTGGAGCCCTTTCAAATCCAGTCATAGTGTCTTTCGTAAGGGTATCTAAAGCACGAGGCCATTTTTGCCTTTGCCATCACCTCCTTTGTCACTGCTCACTTCAACTAACTCAAGAGTCAAACCCTGTAAGAAAACATCTATCACATTAAGGTTGTAGATTGCTGGAAATGCATTATCCTTAATGTTATATGAACACTGATCAGTTAAATTATCTGACAGTTTTATAAAAACTGTTTCAAAAGAACTTTTGTTTAACTCTTTATTATCAATGCAACTTCTTGCAACAAAAAAGTAATTTGATTTTTTTTTAAAGAATAGAGATGCTTTATTTTCACAAATGTCTTTACATTTTTGTCCTATTTCTCTCTTGCAATGTATATGATGGTCTGTCCTCTGTATTGCTAAGAGATATTTGTTAAACATTACCACATGGGTGGTAGATTTAAAGAAAGCGGAAACTGGAAATTGAGTAAGAATGAATAAAATGAAATTACATGTCGCCTCATTTTAGGAAGTAAAATGTAGCATTCCTTAAAAATAGTGACTGCCTTTGGGAGTTGAAATACCTTCATATAACAATCCCTTGTAGTAGAGGAATGTAGTACAGAGTTTACCAGTAACATAAAGCACTTTACCAAACTATGTGATCTCAATATCCTCCCCACACCCCACCCCCTTCTTTTGGAAAGTGTCCTGGATTCTCCATACTCTACCTGATGCAAAAATATACAAAGTTAAATGACCTTTGACTTCAGGACAGAATTTAGCAATAGACTGTAAGGTATAATACAACATTCCTTCACAACAGGAAATTCATCATTAAATGACATGTCTAAACACTTCAGAGCCCTGATGATGCTCAGAAATTTTGTAGTGTGCACTCATTCTCTCTCTCTCATCGCACCTCCCTCCCTTTTTCCCTCTCTCTGTCCCTCTCTCTCCCTCCCTCCTTTGTCTCCTCCCTCACTTATGGCAGTTACAAAGGTCCTTGAATGAGTTTTCCATGTGCTTTTTAAAAATGTCACCCTATATGAAATAATATTTCTGTAAGTCTTGTGATTTTTATAGCCACTACCCTGTCATTTGCTATATTATACTTTTGATTTATTACATTGTACTTTGCATTATAGCATAAAGTCTATGACAGTTCAGTTGGCTGCTTCATGTCCCTTAAAATGAAAGCACTTCTTTTAGATATTATAACACCTAGGCTTTTAAGGAATTGAAATTGGCACCAATGTAGTTTACTGCACTAGCAAGGAAAGTATGGGAACTGCAGCATTTATTAACGAAATGACTTCTCCAAAGTATCAGAATGTAGAATGCATAGACATGAGTTATTATATTCAGTACATTGGTTTATTGATTGGGAATCTTTGTTGATTTACTGTAACAGAAAATATTGAAATAGTTGGGCAGTCCTGGTTTTAAAAATAAATTAAACATAAATTGCACTTTCCAGGAAGCGGTCTTTCATTAGACATGTTGATTCTTCTTTTTGCAAGACGCGAATATTACCAGTTTATAATATAAGGATGTAAACTGATATAAAATGAGCACATGTCTTTCATAGACACTGTAAAGAACTGTCATTGCTCCTTTTTGTTTTCAGTAGAAAATTTGGGAAACGTAAACCGTAATCATACTCAAGTTAAGCAGAATCTATGGAAATTAAAATTGTCAATAAACTCAATAAAGTAAATGTTTTAACTTGGATTATTCTGGTAATTCTCTGCAATGTTCATGTAGAATTTATACATAGAAGAATCAAAGTTGAAATTTTGCATAGTTATGTAAACGGACCAAAGGCAATCAATATGTTTGACTTGGCTATTGAGTACATTTTTTGCATAATGCTAATATAAGTTTTAAAAATGTGACTGGGCCTCCTTTTGTATATAACTTTGCTCCCAATAAAATCAAGTTATATCCACTCCATTTGAAAACCATGGTAACTTTTGGGATTTCTAAAAGTAAAGAATGTTTCCATAATTCTTGAATCAGACTTCACATTTAGATGAGGTTCCATAATATTTTCGGATAATTTGACTTACAAGCATCGGCTATAAATTAGTAGTCCTTTACTTAGGTAGATTTGAAAATATTTGTACTATCTGCAGGACTTTAATACTTTTGTGTCCACCATGTAAATCTTCTAAATGTGGAATATATTTATTATTTTATTTAAATTTTTGCTTAAAATAACTAAGATATTAATATTTTACTAGCTCTAACTCATTGGTTTAAATCTTCTGCTGATAAAATAAATAATAGGAATTACGTGTACTTTTAATACCAACAGCATAGTATTTTATTTGCTTTAGCAGATACGTAAAGGAAATAAACCATTGGAATAAAATAACATATATGTCAACTTATTCAATCAAATAAGCAAACATCAAGTACACAATGACTAACAATTAACCCTGGCAAGTATATATGTTTTTCCTTTCTTTCGTTTTTTTTCTTCTTTTGGGGCTTCTTCCTAAATCACGGTAAGTTGGGGTTTATTCCTGCTCTGTAGTCTCAAGCAGTATTTGGTTGCCAAAGTGACTTTTTGATGTTTACTCTCTAGGGTGTAAAACCCACCAACATGCACATTTATTCTGTCTACATCTAGCTACTTAAATTTGAGTACAGTAATCCCCCCTTATGTACAGTTTTGCTGTCAGTTACTCACAGCCAGGTGTTATTTGAAAACAGATGACCCTCCAGACATCACAAGGTCAGTCGTAGACTAACGCTATGTCACAGCGCCTATATCGTTCACTTCATTTCCTTTCATCATGTGGGCCTTTTATCACCTCATGTTATCATATGAAGAAGAATGAGTATGGATATTTTAAGAGGGAGAGAGAGACCACATTCATGTAACTTTTATTATAGTATTGTTATAATTGTCTCATTTTATTATTTGTTGTCAAATCTCTTAATGTGCCCATATAAATTAAAGTTTATCACAAAATGTATGTATAGGTAGAGTCATAGTTTGGTACTATCTGCAGTTCCCAGCATCCACTGGGGGTCTTGGAATGTATTCCCAGCAGATAAAGCGGGACTGGTATGAAAGCCTTTGCCTATGAATAAAAACCTATGGAAAGTCTTCATTTCTTGATCAACTCCTTCACCCAGGCTTCAGCTATTCTTTTGGAGATTTGTTCAACATTGCATCCTAAATACAGGCATGGACCTAGAGGCAATCTTCCATCTTTCTGCTTTTTCTTTATGTGTGTGTGTGTGTGTGTGTGTGTGTATGTGCGTGTCTCTGCGTGTATTCCTGCTGAATTGAAGAGTGGAGATTTTCTGTAGAATTTCTCTCCATGAAACAAAGGAGTTTTTTTTTTTTTTTCCTACTGGACATGATTTTTGGATGGATGAAAGTAAAAATATAATGAGAACTCTACATATTGTCTAAGAATCTCTTCTGTTCTAGCTACTATGCCTTTTAAAATACATGCCCTAATTTTTTTTAACATTTAATAACTAGATAGTTCTACATTTTAAAAATTAAATTTGTAAAACTTCACTATCTTGGGAATAGGCACAAATATTCTTTCCCATACTAAAAAAATAAATAAATGTTGGGAAATGAATAGCACTAAATTTAAGTTATAATAAATCATTTCTTTACTATTTTTTTTCTCAGAACTGGATTAGCCTCCATCATAGAATATGAAATCTGCACAAAGTGAGGGGACAACATGTTTTCTTTTTTAGGGCAAAGCCATGTGATTGTTACATGTACAATCTCTATTGAACATCCAACCCAGTGGAGAAACTAGAGAAATGATAACCATAATTTTGACTTCAGAGAAAAAAAACATTATTTCACTTCACTTGATATGTAGGGTCTAAATCAAACCCATTTCTGGGTAAGGCCAAGGTTAAAAAAAATGTGGAAAAGAAGAACCCTTACCTTTCTAGAAGCAAAGTGTGATGTCCCATATCAACCATTGTCCTCAAAAAACTCCTTATGGAAATTTTCAATTTTTAATAGTGGCAGCAGGCTAAGCACTATGATGATGCAAAATTCGCAATAATTAATTTAACCCCCTTTGGTTTTAGGTTATCATATTCTTTTACATGCGTTATATTTTTCACTTTTATTTTCCTTTATAAATTTAAATAATTTCCTGGAATGTAAACAATAACTCTTTCAATTTTCCCCCAGCTTCTAATTGATTTCATTTATTTTGGGGGAAGTTTCTATGAGCCAGTCCCTTCGTGCCTCATCTGGAGATATAAAGATGAATCCAAATATTGTAAACATTGTACTTGAGGAGAGGTGATTCTAATGTAAGATATTGACAACAAATACATTCACAGTAAATATTACATAAGTTATAATAGAAATCTTAGGTAGCTATGTTTTTTATTTTATTTTATTTTTTGAGAGAGAGCGAGCGAGCGCACAAGCAGGGGAGGGGTAGAGAGAGGGAGGCACAGAATCTGAAGCAGGCTCCAGGCTGGGAGCTGTCAGCATGGAGCCATATGCAGGGCTTGAACCCACCAATCTGAGCCAAAGTCGGACGCTTAACTGACTGAGCCACCTAGGCACCTCGGTAGTTATGTTTTCAATGTTTCAATTTTCATGGAAAAGCAGTGAATTAGATAACAGGATATCATTTAGTCAGTCACCTATTTCTCCACCTAACACAAAATCTTCAGTTTTGATTTTCTGTTATTTAAACTACTGAAGAAACCTTTCATATCTTGTTTCCTTCATTTATTCTTTCATTCCTCCATTTGGTATGTATTCTTAAAGTGCCTACTATAAGCCACATACTGCACGAGCATCCCAAGGTCCACACATGGAGAGAGAGAGAAAAACAAAACCAAACCTAACCTCTGCTACACCGAGGCATTAAATAAATAATCACATGATTTGTTATCATCACCCAGTTTGGGTAAGAAAGACGAGTACTAGGTACTTTTATAATGAATGACCTGGGGCTCTAATTCACATACTTTTTAAAAAAAATTATATTCTGGGGCACCTGGGTGGCTCAGTTGGTTAAGCATCTGATTTCGGCTCAGGTCATGATATTGTGGTTCGTGAGTTCGAGCCCTGCAAGGAGCTCTGTGATGACAGCTTGGAGCCTGGAGCCTACTTCTGATTCTCTCCTCCTCTCTCTGCCCCTCCTCTCTCTCTCTCTCTCTCTCAGAAATAAACAAACATTAACAAAATTAAAAATAAAATAAAATTTAAAAATATATTCAAAGCCACGTGACATCTTTCAGGAAATTGCCACAATGTGTTAGCAGATTAGTTCAAGATACATTTTCATGTAACCTCAGATTCATTCCGTGGCCTCCTGAAAGTGGGTTCTGAATTGGTGCTTCAGTTAGGGGCCACCATCTTGGTTGGAGTTCTATGTTATACTTCTCGTTTGCAATAGACAATTGTCACCTTATAGCATGGGCTTTAAATTTGAGACTAATATTCTCATCCCAGACATGAAGCCTAAATAACAAGTACGTATCTGAAGGCCACGTGGACCCCCAAATTCTATTGCTGAAAATTGTTGACAGAAGGTCTCACAAACCCATGAGTAATTAAAATATGCACTGGCATAGAAGCCATTGTGTTTGAAACTTGTTCACTCTGTGAAAAAGTTTCTCATACAATATTCTGTTCTTGTAAGGACACCCGATGAAGGTCATGTTTAATAGGGAGGCTACACAGTGATAAGTCTACATGCCAGAAGCACTGAGGTTCCTTTCTTGGAATGGTAAGATTGGCAAGGTTGCCTTTATTAGAATTTCTTTGATGGAGAAAAGTATGGACTGTGACACCAGGCTGTCTGGCTTCAAATCCTATGTCACTTACCATATATTTAATATTTAATATTCCTGATACTTTTTCATCTGTAAAATGAGGTTAATAATTACACTTACATAATAGTGCAATTATTATAATTTTTAAAACTTATAAATGTAAAATATAATACCTGAAAATAGCTGTTCTAGTGCTATATATTCTTGTTACCTTTTATTTTTATTGGTATTATTACTACTATATGTAAATTCATGTGATCTATGCTCTTTTTTTTAATAAATATTGAGTGTGCTTTATTTTAACCATAGCATACGAGTTGGACTACCACTTTAAAATTTTTGACAGTTTTAACTTGTATCCTATAATTGTAATTTTGTGCTTGAGTTGGAATGAAAAATCCTTGGTGTTTTAAGTCAGATTTTGTCACTAATTCTACTGATAACATCATATTTTTTTCCAATTATTTTTTGTTTGAAGTTTGAATCATATACTTTTCAAAGACACAGTTTATCTATTGCTGTAATTAGAAAGGGCTCATACAATCTACTATGGTATCTGGCAAGGGCTCAGTATATAACTGCTATAAATATATTCATTCCCTAATGATTGTGAAAATGTCAGTTGCATAAAGAGAGAATGTAACCTGAAAACTTAAATTACATTCTCAGAATCACACATAGTAATTGCATGATCTAGGGAATTGATGGACATGAATTTTGAAAATGATACAAGGACCCAAAAAGGGGACAGAGGAGGGAGAAAGCATTAGAAAGATAGAGACTTACTGTTGTGAGTTCCATAAGCCACATAAACTCACTCAGGTGAAACATGAACCATTTCTGAATACAGGCAGTAATGGTTCTTTTAACAGATTCTCCTTCTTGAGGTCAGAGTAATGAGAATTAGAACAAGAATGATGAACAGAGGCAGTGCATTACAGAAATAATCCCATTAAAGTTTGGATACCCATAAATCTCAAGAATAATTCTGCAGTCTGTATTACAAGCTGAAAGGTCAGTGGACTACTGCTTTCTTAGACTAGGTTCCAGAAACTGTCTGATGAAGACATAGGATCTGCTGCAAAATGTGAAAATTCTAACAGGTTTTATTTAGATAATTCTTTCTTTTCATCCTTCATATTTAAGGTGATATGAAGATCAATTTAAAATCGCTTTTTCTTCTTCTGGCTTGGGGCTGTATATGGTAATTTAAAAGGCATGTGGAATGAATTTTATGACTTACAAAAACAAACCAAAACATTGAGGTCATAAAACATACATTTCTGTGAGTCCATAAATATCTTTCTTTTTACAACTCCTTTTTTGAAATCCAGAATTATATCACAGTTTTCATATTTCAGTCTCATTTATAACCCAGGACTAATTAATGTACTTATTTTAGATGTTAACACATTGAAAGAATATACTTAGTAGTTTATTATCCATCCACATGGAAAGGTGAAATAAGTCATAATAGAGACCACTAAACCTAGCCAACAGATGTATTTTTGTGAACATAATAAAGATAATCCTCATTTTTGGTCATAGCTATATATTTATATGTATTATATATATATATTTACTATTTAATCAAATTCACTGTCTTCTTATGTCATCTTTACTAAATAAATGCTGTGATTATTTAATAACAGTCATTTCTCCTCCTGACTTCACTATAATATTTGGATAAATGTTTTCATCTTATGGATGATTAAGATGTCTGACTTAAAATATTCTCTTAATGTTATATGTTTTAGTTTAGTAGATATTCTCAAAGTGTGTACTTTTAGAAGGAAGCCTCTAAAGATTAAAAAAAAAAAAAAAACTAGGCATGCTTTCTCTTTAGTTTTGAAATTCTTTATGCTAGTGAGAAAGTTCATTAACTTGCAGGTATTTTCCTTTCATTTAGTTGGAAATCAATTGAGAATCAAATTGTGCAGAATTAGAGGAGAAATTAATTATCAAAACCTAAGCAAAAGAAATGTTGTTGAATAATTAATTATGCAGGCCAAGTAATCATTTCCCTTCAAAATCCTCCAAATTCTTTAAGGTTTTTAACCATTTGACATGTTGTTTTGAATATCTGCATTTTAAAATAATAGAAATTTTATTTCAAAACTTAATTTGAAGGTTAAAATGAGTTTATGTTTCTGAAGTATCTTCCCACTTAGTAAATTACTGCTAACATTCCTGGTAAAACTGTATTCACCTCTCAAGAAGTAAAATAACAACATACTGTGGTCTTTGGAGCCACCTTGTGGCCACATCATAGTACATTAAGGAATGCTCTCTGGTTTCAGATTCTTTTAAAAAAATCTTTTTTTAATGTTTATTTATTTTTGAGAGAGAGAGAGAAAGGTAGAATGAGTGGGGGAGGGGCAGAGAGAGAGATAGGGAGACACAGAATCTGAAACAGGCTCCAGGCTCTGAGCTGTCAGCACAGAGCCCGATGTGAGGCTCAAACACTGAATGGCAATATCATGATCTGAGCCAAAGTCTGAAGCTTCACAGACTGAGCCACCCAGGCGCCCCCAGATTATTTTCTAACTAATCATTACACCTG
The DNA here is from genome assembly GCF_018350215.1 of Panthera leo. Classification (NCBI taxonomy): domain Eukaryota; kingdom Metazoa; phylum Chordata; class Mammalia; order Carnivora; family Felidae; genus Panthera; species Panthera leo. Next base: position 219,120,713 of record NC_056679.1, read on the forward strand.
GAAGCATTGAAACCAATGAAAGAGGTCCCTGGCTAGTTTAGTAGGTAGAGCATGTGACTCTTGAATTCAGGGTTGTGGGTTCAAGCCCCTCCATTGGTTGTGGAGACTACTTTAAAAAAGTAAAATAGAAATATTTAAAAAAAATTTTTTTAACGTTTATTCATTTTTGAGAGACAGAGAGTGTGCAGGAGAGGGGCAGAGAGAGGGGGAGACACAGAATGTGAAGCAGGCTCCGGGCTCTGAGCTGTCAGCACAGAGCCTGACACAGGGCTCCAACTCATGGATGGTGAGATCATGACCTGAGCCGAAGTTGGACGTTTAACCGACTGAGCCACCCAGGCGCCCCTAAAATAGAAATATTAAAAGAAAAAAGAAACAAATATGAACATAAGGGCTATATAGTAGTACTAAAAATAGATCATTTTTACATTAATTCAATTTAATTTTTATATATCAGTGTGAGGTTGTAAAAATACCGTTTTGAAAAAATGTAAATAAAATATTTTAAACAACACTTTTGAGGAAATAAATAAGTTTTTAGATTTTTTTGAAGTTTCTTTATTTATTTTGAGAGAGAGAAAGAGAGAGAATCGCAACAGGCTATACACTGCCAGCACGTGGGGCTGGAACTCACGCACTGTGAGATCATGACCTAAACTGAAATCCCAAGTTGGTTGCTTAACCGAGGAGCCACGCAGATGCCCCAAAGTAAGATATAACTTCTAACTTAAACTGTATTTCACTGTGTCACTGCAAGTCAACTCTAATGACTCCTTAAATGTTTAACTTTCTCAAGCAACATTTCTTCCAGCATCCTCTGGTATATAGCACAAAGAAACCAGGGGCTGCATTATTGTTACTCTTGAGTTTTGTAAAACTTTAACATAACTATGTAGCCTGCATGAGAAAGCAAACAAATGATTGTGATTGTGTTTTTGAGCTGAGCTCATTGGAAGTTTAGGGCGACAATTTTTTTGCTTTCATTTCTCCATAAATATTAGAATAATTTATAGTTTGTGTGCAAACTTATAGGCATAAGATACCTATCCACAAAATGTGAATAGGTTTGTGTGCAAACCTTATAGGCATAAGGTACCTATCCACAAAATGTGAAACCTCTTTTACTAGGTTTTTTGTAACTTAACACACTTGCATGAGAGTACCCATAGTTACTGCTTCTCCTGTAATTTTAAAAGAAAATACCTGCACTTAAAAACAAAACAATACAATTATTTTCTAGAAGCCAGAAATAAGCACTTCTAGATTTTAAAATCTGGAACAGGCATTGATTGCTTATATGGTCTTACTCCTCATTGGTTACTTTATTCTCTACAGGTAAAAATGAAGCCGTTTGATTAAAAAACATTTTCTTCCCACATTGCCCGTAGCAAAAAATTTCTTTAATTCTTATTTCTATATCTAGAGCTGTATCTTTAGCTTTCTCTATTTCTATTTGCCTGTCTCTCTGGACACATTTATGTTATCATACTAAAGTAACACTGTTCATCATCATCATCATCTTCTTCATCAGCATCATCACCTGCATAAGACTTCAGTTCCAACATTGGACATGCGAAAGCTTAGTCACATTTACAGCCCACAATGTGAACAGGTCCTGAATTGTCTCTCTGGATCAATGAGATGATTAATTAAAAGAATAAAGCTCAAAGGGGACTGAAAACAAACGCATAAAATTACAAAATAATCTTATGAAGGTTTTCTCTGTTATGTGTTAAAGCCATAAGTTGTCCATATTTATTATTTTTTTAAACATGTTAATTTATTTTTGAGAGAGAGAGAGAGCACAAGCAGGGGAGGGGCAGAGAGAGGAAAAGAAGATCGGAAGCAGGCTCTGCACTGACAGCAGCAAGCCCGATGCTGGGCTCTAACTCATGAACCGTGAGATCATGGCGTGAGCCGAAGTCAAGTGCTCAACAGACTGAGCCACCCACGTGCCCCTAAGTTGTCCATCTTTATAAAGCAAATCATTTTCTGTCTCTATTTTGAACATGTCAGGTTGCCTCTTAATGTAAAACAAGTGGTCAGAGCATATCATTTCTCATGCACAGCCCAATAGTCTGACTGAAAACAAAGATTACTTTGCTTCCCATTAAGCTATGTTCCCTCTGTCAACGAAAGTGCTTCTATTCTAAGAGATATTACTATTGATTTGCTTTTATTCTTAAAAGACTGCTAGGTTTTTTTTTTTTTCTTTGCAGTGCTATACCCTGTATTATTTCAAATAAGCCTACAAAGCATTTATTATAATCCAAAATGGAGACATAAATTGAAATGTTGTGTTTAAGAGTTTAGAAATGTTTAAAATTTAGATAAAACCTTTGGATGATGTTATATTCACATTTTGTGCAATTGCTTTGGACAAAGTTTTTTTTTTTCAGAATGGATAGTAAATGGATAATCATAAATATAGAAAGAAAACATATAAAAACATCTCCCCTGGTGAGTAAAAACCAAGAAATACCCCAAACACTTTTAGCTAAAAATTTCTAGTTCCTTGTCAATTTTAGTCTAAAACATAGTATACCTACTTACCCAAGATAATTGGGTATTATCATTAATCATCATTCCTGAGACCATTTTTAAACTTTTTAAAATCATTTTTACTTAGGGCAAATGCATTGTTTGTAAATCTAACTCTCTCCACCCCAATATGATTATTTGATGAACCTTTTTAATTCTAACTCTATAAAAATTATAAAATTGATACTTTTCCTAATTCCCATGCAACAATACAGAAGAGGTTCTAATTGTATCTTTCCTTCTCAATTCAACCATATTTTTTAGAGTTTTATGAGGTTTGCTAGGAACCTGGGAAATAGTTATAGATAATTTAGTCCCTTCCTCAATGAGATGAAAATACGGTAGAAAAAAAGCAACATTTAAAGGTAAATACACTTATAGTTATTTAGTGTTTTGCTTGTAGGATGAATGAGGCTTTAGGGGAATGTGGATAAGGGAACATGGCAATTTAATCATAGAGGAGATGAAGGGGAATTTGAAAGATGTTATTTGATTATTGTTCATTACTTAATTTGTTATTGAAGGTGAAACTAATGAAACAAGAGACATGGCTATGTACACATCCAAAAATCCCCTAGGTGATCTTCTCTCTCCCTGCTCTAGTCCTTCCTAAAATATATTTTTCTTAATCCATTTTTCATGTAATTATTCATTTACTAATAGTCATTGATATTTCATTATGAAGAAGGCAGTAAATTAGATACCGAGATGTTATGGAAAATAAGTGATATTCAAACTTTCCAACCTTGAATGCCTTCTGGTATTTTCCAGGAGACAATCAAAACAAAAATTACAAATAATCTGATGCCTGCAAGGAACAGTATAAGCACAGGGTACTATGAAGTTAAAGATGAGGACATATGCCAATGTTAGAATCTAAGAAAGGCTTGCTTCAGAGATGAAACTAAAGCGAAACCCATAAAGCCATGTCGCTCATTAGCTTGCAAGTTTTCCTGCTTATCTCTGTTTTGACAGATGCTATCAAGTAGTGGTAAATTATTCTCACTCCAGAGTTGAGCGGGTGGATCAACATAGTTTTACTTCCCTCACCAAAGAGCTTGGAAATCTCTGCCAAGGATTTTAATCTAGCTAAGGCTGGGTTTCCTCATCTGGAAGATGGGATAATGATGGCTACTTCTTAAACCTGCTGAAAGGATTAAATGAAACTGTGCTTATAAAACACTTAGAGATTTGTTTTGCAATTATAAACTCCTAATAAATATTACCAGAGTTGTTACTGCTTGCTAGGTAAAATTCAAATTTTTTAACCTAATCTGATCTATTTCTTCTTTTAAATCATTGTAGCTCCTTCAGCATCCACCCACCCTGCCCACACCTAGTGATTTGCCTCAATACATACAAAGTGACCAGCTCTCAGTTCTAGGAGAATTCTCCTTGTTCTATGCATTATTTAATTATTATTATTTTGCATCTCCCCAGCTTTATTTATATTGGTCATTCTGCCTCCAGGTTCTGCTTACAAAACCTCTTACCATTCAGATAGGCTTCAAGTGTTGCTTTTACTTGAGATACTCTTTGATTCCCCTGCTAGACAGACTCCCTAGCTTTAGAAAGTCTTAACTCTTTATTTACACCTCTCTTTTACTATGGGTCATCATCTGTCTTGAATTATTTTTTTGTATATGCCTTGTTTCTTTTTTATATGTAATTACTTTCTTTTTCTTTTTTAATTTTTTGTGTGTTTATTTTTGAGGCACAGACCATGAACAGGGGAGGGCAGAGAGAGAGGAAGACACAGAATCTGAAGCAGGCTCTAGGCTCTGAGCTGTCAGCACAGAGCCCAACGCGGGGCTCAAACTCACAAACTCTGAGATCATGACCTGAGCCGAAGTCAGACGCTTAACCGACTGAGCCACCCAGGCCCCTGTAATTACTTTCTTAAATCCAGGATCGTTTTGATTTTTATCTACAACACCAATGCTTAGCTCCATAACTCCCACATAGTAGCAAATGTATGATAAGGAAACTCATGCATAAGTTGAACATATACTATGGATTATAATTTAAAGATAAACATACTACCATAGAGTAATTCAAAGATTAAGTCTTTGAGGACACAAACGGTGTTTCCTTTTCCAGTGGACGCTATTCACTATCTCTCCTTTAACAAAAGGCAATTTTCATTTTTAGAAGTATGAACCCTAAAGCAGTTTTTTTTTTCCCTCAAACTGATTAATTTATTATCTTATTCATTTAATATGCACAACTGACCCCACCCTAGACTTTTTGGAGCTATGGTATGGATTTACATATTTTAAATTTTTGTCAACATTTATTTATTTTTGAGAGACAGAGTGTGAGTGGGGGAGGGGCAGAGAGAGGGAGACACAGAATCTGAAGCAGGCTCCAGGCTCTGAATTGTCAGCACAGAGCCCTGCATGGGGCTCGAACTCATGGACCAAGAGATCATGACCTGAACTAAAGTCAGCACTTAACCTACTGAGCCACCCAGGTGCCCCTGGCCTTACATATTTTAAAATTCTTCCTGGATGATTTGAATATGCACACCAGAGAAATCATTATAACTAGAAAATACTGTGATGCGTTTATGTCTGGAGCCGTAAATTGATCACAAACCGGTTTTAAAAGGGAAAGTTTCATAAATACATTGAAAATAACTAGTATTTTTTCTTGAAAGTAACCACCATGAAGGAGACGTTACTTATTTTAAGATACACAAATTCTTATTTGATTCTTTTCTAATTGACTCTTGCTTTATAGTCATTTAACCACCTATTATGTACAGAGCTTTGTATTGTACACTGAGATAAGTATAATGGAAAAAGTAAGAGATGCAATATGTTACTGAGAAACAAAGTAGAACAGTCAGTACTTGGGGTATGATTAAGCACTCAAATGACTCTAAAGCAGTAGGTTTTAGGAATCATTAGTATAAGTTTAAAAGGTGAAATAATGGGGAAGATAGAATTGTTATTTTCCCTTTGCTTGGAGGATGTATACAATGTGTGCAAAGAGCAGCCAGTTCACCATTTTTATCACTAGGAGCAAAAACAGGAATGGACATGGAAGATTGGTTGGCCACTAAGGAACAAAGCTGTGTTTAATCTGAGAGTACTATATTTATGAAGAAACTTGCAAACAAATTACAGGGTTCAGACGTGATTAAAAAGTTCACAAGAGGTGTACTAATTTAAAGCTGTTAAAAAACATATATTCTTTGGGGCATCTGGGTGGCTCAATCAGTTGAGTGTCTGACTCTTGATATCAGCTCAGCTCATGATCCCAGGGTTGTAGGATTGAGCCCTGAGCTGGGCTCTGTGCCAAGTGTGGACCCTGCTTAATATTCTCTCTCTTTCTCCCTCTACCCCTCTTTCCTGCTCATGCACGTGTTCTTGCTCTTTCTCTCTCTAATATAAATAAGTAAGGAAATATTACTTTACCCTGAATTCATTGGAACAAATAAAATTAAAAAAAAATTAACCATGGGGTGTCTGGATGGCTCAGTTGGTTAAGCGGCCAGCTCTTGGTTTCTTCTCAGGTCATGAATTTACGGTTCCTGGGTGCAAGCCCTGTGTCAGGCTGTGTGCTGACAGCGCGAAGCCCGATCTGGATTCTCTGTCTCCTTCTCTGCCTGCCCCTCCTCCACTCGCGCTCTCTGTCTTTCTCGAAATAAACTTAAAAAAAATAATTGAGCATTATGCTTGACATTTTAAATGCCTCACATGGTGGTGGCACTAGAAAACCAAATGCTTCAAAGTGAACCAAAACTAATAGCCAGCCTGAAAGTGCTAATGGAATTATGCTAATAAATAGTATGCCTGCCTCTGCCCATTCTCTACCACCAGCAGTTTTCCTGTATGTGCCCTCAAACACTGGTGTGCCCTGAGTTACCATATCATGTCTGTGATTTTCCTCCACTCCATACGTCATTCCCAATGGCCTGGTTGCTCTCTGGTGTCTTCTACTACTGATGGAAGCATAGTTTTCTCTAGTCTGTGTTTGCTCATGGGATCTGGTGTTCCAAAGCTATTGAAACTACTGATGCCGACACTAGTGAGTTAGTACCTTTGATGTATCACACAGCCTTTCAAAACTTCTGCTTCAGTCGAGGCCCATTTGTGTGTGTGTATGTGTGTTTCTTAAGAAAACAACTTGTTCTTAATCTCATAGTCAGTTATTGGCAAAACACAAAGTAGAACTTATGTCTTAAAATTCCCATCCTTGTGTTGTTTCTACCATGCTATAAAAGTAGTAAAAGGTTTTCCTTGCTATAAAATGGAAAGTCGGGTAATACCAGTTGCATGAGTTTATTTTTTTATAATTAAATGAGGTAATACATGTAATATACTACTGTTGTATGATACACACTGCTTATTCTTTATATAATAATTAAAGCTGCCATAGTTCTTTCACTAATACTGATTATTTGTAGGAGATGCTAGATCTGTTATTAAAAAGTTTTAAAGCAAATGGCTAAATATTAATAAGCCTCATAATGGCAATAACTGTCATTTTTTGAGAATTTTCTAAGTGCCGGACACTGCTCAGAGTGATTTACATCTAGGGTTTTTCTTTATCATCATTAAAGAAGAATTTTTTTATGAATAATATTATTATCTCATTTTTGAAATGAGAGAACCAAGGCACAGAGAGGGTAGATAACTTTCACAAAGCACAAAGCGAGTACGTTTGAGAGCCAGAATGCAAACTCTAGTATGGCCCCTGCCCCTCTATTCTTACCATCTCCCCCCTGGTTACCTAAGCCATGTATGCGTTCCTGAAAGGAGAAAATACATGATCTACTTTTTTCTACTCCTGCTTTCCTTTTTGTAAAATTTCTATTTGCCAATGGCTATTTTTATTTGTTTCTTTTTCAGTGAGAACATTGGACTAAAAATAAGTGGGTTTTAGCATGTAATAGTACAGCAAATGTGCCATATTTTAAGCACTGTTTTATTAATATGTACAATTGAATTATCAAAATTTGTTCATAAATTGTGTCATGGCAAAGAGAAAACTTGCATTGTACATAGAACAAGTTTTACTAAAATATCTAACCTACAAAAGTAACCATAAATTCCTTATGGATATCATGTCATTCTCTTAACATTATATTGTAGTTTTTTTAATGCCTCCAGTTAGAGAAATAAGGCATATAATAATATTCTGAAGCATATGTAGGATATTTCTGTAGTAGACATAGAAAAATGGCCACAATGGTTGGCTCTGGGTATGAGGTAAGGGAATTGATGTGTTTACAGTTAGAAAACCATCTTCATTGTACCTTGTACATTAATCAATACATTGTACCTTATTAGAAAGTATTATGAATATGAACTAATTTTTCAAAACAATATTTAGTTTAAAAAGGCTTGTCAATCATCATAAAGCCTCCTGAGAATATGAGAAATGAAAGATTCCAAACTCTTAAATTGATCTTTAGAGCATAAATTAACTCATTCAATGTCTTTATATAAAGACAGGAAAAAAACTATTAAGTGAATGTACATATAAACATCATTTACTAAGCTTTAGTAAATTGAACAGATATTACCAAGAAAACTCTCAATAACGTTTTTTCCCATGTGGCTCTAACCTTAAGAGGAATTTTATATATTTTTTAAAATTAATTGTTAGCAAACCATGTTGAGATTATGATATAAACTAATGTTCTTCAAACTTGATTCAGGCTATATGAATTTTGAAAACTGTGAACTTTCATATGACAGTATGGATATATTTAATGTAATCATACACTTAAGGCAAAAAAAAAAAAAAAAAAACCCATCTTGTAACAAATTACTCTTGGGGCACCTGGGTGGCTCAGTCAGTTAAGCATCTGACTTCAGCTCAGGTCATGATCTTGCGGTCTGTGGGTTCGAGCCCCACATCAGGCTCTGTGCTGAAAGCTCAGAGCCTGGAACCTGCTTCAGATTCTGTGTCTCCCTCTCTCTGTTCCTCCCCTGCCTTCTCTCTCTCTCTGTCTCTCTGTCTCTCTGTCTCTCTCTCTCTGTCTCTCTCAAAAATAAATAAACATTAAAAAAATTACTCTTATGTTATTCCAGGACCCACTTTTCCATTGTGATCATTGTCACTGTTGAGCTTCTTTTAGGTTTCTAAAGAACAGAGGTAGAAATATTATATATCTAGTGGGTTTTTCCAAGTGAGCTTTAAATGATATTGTGATGAATTATCTGAATTAATTGAAAGTTTTGCCACATAGTGAAAAGTGAATCAAGAATTTACTTTGTTCTTTTTTTAATGTTGATTTATTTATTTTTGAGAAAGAGAGAAGACAGAGAGAGAACAAGAGAATACGAGTAGGGGAAACGCAGAGAGAAGGAGACAGAGAATTCCAAGCAGGCTCCATGCTGCCAGCACAGAATTCAGTGCCGGCCTGAATCCATGAACAATGAGATCATGACCTGAGCCAAAAATCAAGGGTCAGGTGACAAGAGAATACGAGTAGGGGAAGCGCAGAGAGAAGGAGACAGAGAATTCCAAGCAGGCTCCATGCTGCCAGCACAGAATTCAGTGCCGGCCTGAATCCATGAACAAGGAGATCATGACCTGAGCCAAAAATCAAGGGTCAGGTGCTTAGAGGCACCTGGGTTGCTCATTTGTTTAAGCATCCATCTTGGTTTTGGCTTAGGTCATGATCTCACCGTTCCTGAGATCAAGCTCCATGTCAGGCTCTGTGCTGACAGGACGGAGCCTGCTTGAGATTCTCTTTTGTGTTCTGTGTTCCTCCCACACTCAAATGTGCTCACATTTATGCTCTCTCTCTCCCTCTCTCAAAATAAACAAATAAACACTTAAAAAAGAGGTGGATGCTTAACCAACAAAGCCACCCAGGTGCCCCTACTTTGTTCTCTATGTATTAATCTCTAAATAATTTCCATTTTAATTCTCAGTGCCATATTCACACTCAACCAATTAGTTATTGTAAACCAAAATAATCCCTTGCATAGAATTAGTATGAATTTGAATACTATTAATTTTGTCAGTTTTGCTTGTAATTACTACTTTTGTGTTATAGTCTAAGTACAAATGTTTGTCATTTCACCAAAAAAATCTCATGCTTAATTTATACATGTTATAGTAACATTATTCTACAAGTTATTCACATCAATGTAGCAGTAGGAATTATGATAAGAGAACACAATTCAACCTAAAAGTTCACGAATAAATCTGAAATTATCTCTCAATATTTAGTTGTTGAGTGAGAGTAATATATCACGGTGATATTTTTTTTTTTTTTGCAGCTAAGATTAACATTTTAAAATGTGTTAGACCTCATGATATTAGAGATGTAACACCAAGAGACTAAGAGGCTTCAAAATAGAGCTTTCTGTGTCCCAAAACCTAGTGTGCATATCTGGTAGAAAAATAGCCTTTGGTATGTTTTCATATTTATGAATTTGTGAATATGTGTATTTGTATGCCTGTATATATATAAGTATATATTCCAGAATCAGACAGATCTTGCTGCTAAATGTAGAGATTTAATCCAAACATTCGGAGACGATGCAGCCTCAGAGAGAGTTCAGTATATCAAATCACATTTTCATAATGGTCCCATTTGGAAATTTTATCTTCACTGTGGGAAATTAATCCAGTCAACAGTAAACTATTGAGAATTAGTTAGGTGTAGAGCTCTGCTCCACATCAACTTTTACTGTTTAGCCCGTGTTGCCAAGACACGTGGTTCTTTAATTTTGGTGTGAAAATGTTCAAGCTCGATCACTTCAAGTATCACTAAAGACAAGAAGAGCCCTGTATGTACTTTGACAAAGATAAAAGCAGTTTTAATGGTATATTGGGCCACTTCCCTTAAATAGTCTAGAATTGATTTATTGTATGTTTTTTATCTAAACCTTTTATGAACCTATTATATTTTCAGTCCGTGTTACTTCCATAAGCACTCTATCTAATAAATAAAGTAGTTTGGCACTTCCCATTATTTGTCCTAAATTTATCTCTTTTAAACTTCAAAGGATGCCCTTAGACCTTGTGTAATTGAAGTTTGTGGATAGCTTGGCTTTCACACTACCAACCTTCTTCATGATTTAATAGATGTCAGAGTATCCAGATTGAAGATTCTAATCTTTAAGGTCTTCCTATACAAAGCTGCTCCATTTCTTTAACAATAGTTTAGTTGTCTCTCTGTGAGCATTTTCTAGCTTTGCTATATTTCTTTGAAGTAATGCAGTCAGCATTGTGTGAGAACCTTCAGGCAAGTGGATCATAGAAGTTCATAACACAAAGAGTGAGTATCTTAGAATAGGAGTTCCAGTCTCGCCCTTTCCACCAATCAAGGGATCTTTAACACATGCTTTTATACCTCTTGCGTTTATTTTGTTTCCACCAAAAATTGGGCATTTAGAAGCATTGACTTCTAAGTTCCTTTGTGATGTTAGAACCTCAGAAATGAAATTACCAAATTATTTTTAAAAAAGAAAAAAAATACTTTCGGATGTGGTTGACGAGGCCGGACTAACAATGAAATAATTTAGATTTCACCTTTGTGTAGTGATTGATACGGTAGCCACATAATTTGATATACTAACATGGAAACCTTCTCATACCCCCATGACCACTCTTTTCAGTCTCGTGTCACCTCATTATAGCTTTGTTTAAATGTCTCAGAAATGGTTATGTTTTCCTCCCTCTTCCTTTAGGTTGTTTACTCGCAATTCGATAAAATAATTTTCAGTAATAGTTGGTAACTTTATATTGATTCATTTATATATTGAATGAAGCAGCGGGACAAAAATCCATACATAAAAATCTATGACCTCATGGAATTTCAGGGTGGGGATCACACAATAAAAATCTAAATGACAAAAATATTTAATATGGCTGATGGTAATAAGTGCTATGGAGGAAACAATGCAGAGGAGGGTGTTACTGGTCTAAAAGTGGTTCCTTCCTCTCAACAGGATGCTGCTTCTTTGATGGCGGGGTTTTGGTCCCTCCTGTACCTTGGAGCACCTAGTGAGCTCTCTGAAAAACAGTTGTTGTGTGGGTATCTGGCGATGTCCTGTTTTTTTCCTTCAACCTGCTGTTCTACTGTGATCATGAAGAAATGTTATAGAAATGTATTTTGCAGGGAAAAAAAGAGAGAGAACTTTCATTTCTCACTAGATAAGGTACAGTTCAGAAAATGCAAAAAATAGTTTTGAGTGATACATTTTTCATTTTCATCACTGATACAGTTGACAGTTTTGTGAAGAGGGAAAAAAAGGCACATGCTGTGAGACAAATCCCTAAAAACATATATGCGGTTATTTAAAAGTACAGCTCACCCTTCACTTGCATTTGGAATTCAGCAATGCCTTCTGCTTACTTTGTTTTTGATAGCTTTCCTTTTCTGTAAGGTAAGAGATACTCTGACCAGAGGGTTGTTTGATTTCATAAATATTTTTGTTCACATGATGCTTAAATGCTATTGAAACAGCTCCTGCCAGATCTGTAAATCTCTCTGTTTGGGGTTTTCTTATTCTCTGTCGCTATCTTTGTATCAGTTTCCTTTCACGTAGCTTTGAGGTATTTGAAAGGAGAAGTTCTCTGATTGTTTAAATTATTTCTGATTTGAAAGAAATACTCTATTATAAGAATGCACGTTGCAGTGACATTCTCTTTTAAAATTTGTTATGCGATTTACAGGTTTTGGGCTGTCACTCACTACACATTTGTTCTCTTATATATTGTTATTACCTTTTATCCTTATCGCGTGTCATATTTTATATGCAGTCATTAGACACTTTCATGCTCAAGCGGTCATTAGCTGTGTGCTCTCCAGCTGTTCACGACTGTTAAATAAAACTAGTTCCCCCATCGGGAGCGTGCCTGACTGGCTTCCCTGCATCTGCAGGAACCGCTGGCATGGAGTTGGCTATGAATGAACATGAAGAGTCTGTCCTGATCCAGTAACTTCATTTCCCAATCCTGTATCTTCTTCCTGGGTGACACAGAGGAAAGGGGAAATAGTACTCATTTCTGGAAGAGCCATACCATTTTTCTTCTTCTTTTCCATATACTTGGCATTATGAGCACAGCACTCTTTGAAGCTACCTCACATTTTTATATGTCCTAGAAAGTGCCAGAACTAAGATCAAATATGCAAGTGCAAAGCTTTATTTAGTCTCAAAATCTTTTTTTTTTTTTTGAAATGGGAAGAATTGAATTGGTAGATTTCTATCTTTTTCATTTCTTTGAGTTTTACAAAATGGAATGATTCTAGGTAAAGCAATATTTAAAAAAATATGTGGATGTGGGTAAAATATAAATGTGACTTTAGAGGGTTCCCCGCCCCAACTACCTGCATTTTTATGTCTTTGTAATTACAATACATGAAGCAATGTTTGGTATCTCAGAAATATTGAGAGCTGCCATATTACCACCATGAATATATGCCTCCTCTGTCCTAGAAATTTTAAGTGCTGGGCGCCTGCAGAACAGTAAGACATCCTGTGTATCCAAAACTTTATATTAGCAGACTTAAAATACATCATGATCATCACTGTCAAAACTAACAGGGATTAAGAATGGTGATTCATTTTCTCATTAGAAGTAAGAGTGATTTGGCTAAACACATATCTGACTCTGCACACTCTCATCCATCCTAATGCATTCCAAATTTTCACAGCCTACCAGAATAGATCTTTTAATATCAACAGAGCTGAGTCTGTTATGGCTAGCTAGGAGAATGTCCCTTTTTCCCTCATGCTCCTATCTTCTTCTTCCTTGCAAATTCTCACAGCCCACACATGATGTATATGTGTGTGTGTGTGTGTGTGTGTGTGTGTATTATTCATCCACCAAGTGTACTCTTGCCTACAACATTCAAAAGCTGAAAAAAATTCACCACATTAAATGAATGTTTTGTTAAAAGTCAGCTGTGTCTTGTAGAATTGTACTGACGTTTTTTCTGGAGTCTTCATTCTAACTGAATTGAGTAGCCTTCACATGGATCTCCTTGTTTCCATGCTTGCTCCACCTCAAACTAATCTCAGCCCAGGTACGTGAGATCATGTCACTCTTGTGTGCAAATGCCTCATTTGGCCTAAAAGCCAAAGGCTTTGCAAGAACTGGCAAGGCCCCTCTATGGTCTGGTTCTCATTCTGTCTCCAAACACATCTCCTGCTTTCCCAGGGCTGACACACCACCTCTGCCCTTTTGGTTTCTAGCTGAGCATGTAACATTCTATTATGCCCCTGCATTGGGTGGAGCTTTTGAATTTTTATGTCCCTCTGGAAATGTTTTCATATATGCATATAAAATATGTATATATGCCACATACCTATTTTATACATGTCTATTTGATATATTTGATTTTTACACATGTGTATTTTACATACATATATCTATGTGTATATATATGAGGCCAGATTCACTCTTCTTTCCTTTGGGTCTTTACTCAAACACGACCCCTTCACAAACGCTTTCCCTGATATCCCTATTTAAAATAGAAATCCTAGGGGGTGCCTAGGTGGCTCCGTCGGTTAAGTGTCTATTATTTTCAGCTCAGGTCATGATTTCATGGTCATGAGATCGAGCCCCGCATCAGCTCCACATTGGGTGTAGAACCTGCTTAAGATTCTCTGTCTCTGTCTCTGTCTCTCTCAAAATGACTGACTGATGAAATAAATAAATAAAATGTAAAATAGAAATCCTTCAACACTTCCATTTTCCCAATTTTGGTGTTTCCTAAGAATTTCTCATATCCAACATACTATATATTTTACTTATTCCATTTGTTTATTGCTGGTATCCTCCCAATGAAATCAAGGTTCTTGATGACAGTGAATTTGCCTGTTTTGCTTCTGCTGTATGACTTATTTATTAGGTTTGTTGCTTTGTTTGAATACTTCCAATAAAAATGTAAGCTCAGTACTGGCCAAGAATATCATTTGATTTATTTAGCTGTGTCCTGTCAATTCATATGCATTGTTTGAATGTTTAAACAAGTGAATGAAATGGGGATTCTGTAGGGTTTCTAGATGGTGACCAATCCTGGAGATTGCAAGGAGACTTAGATCACTTCTTTGGTTTTCTTTCTCCCCACTGACGCTCTGACATCCTTCAGTATTGTGGGCAAGGGCAGTTGTGGACTCCCAGGTGTGGCTCCCCTGACCTGGCAGTTCTGTCTGTCCTTGAGTAGACAGCTGATGAAGGAGGTTTCTTCCTGAATTAAACTGCATCCCAGTATTTGCTGCATGTTGGCAGGTACACCCCAGTTTCAAACTTGAAAATATGAAGTTGGATGCTGAGAGGTCCAAATGTCTTGTATATTATGCTGACAGCTAGACCTTGATGATAAGATGAAACTAAAAAGAATTCTCCATAAACCTTCAAAAGTTAAAACAAACTGTCCAGAGCTAGTCAGTCAGCTAAATTGATTGCTGTTTTCTGGAATTTGTATATTTAGTCTGCACCTCTTCTGTCAACATTTTTTATGTCCAATATGAATACTGACTGGTACAGGCACGACTTACAAAACTGTGGCAATGAGAGGAGAAAAAAATCTGCTTCACCCCCTAAGTGTGGTCATATATAACTGGCCTATTCAGAGTTGATTCTCTAGAGTAATTTTAAACAATATATAAAGGTCAGGAAAGTACAACCTTGACAGGGATATGTTCTGTCCTTACCGCCCACCAAAAAAAATAGTTGGATTTATATGATTTTAAATCAAATGCAATGTTAATGTGCTGCTTCATTTTTAGAGAACTTCCTTTATTCAGAGGACAGATTTTGAGAACAAAAAGAACTCTATCACATTTTATATGTCTTATGCAAGTTTTTTTCTCATCTTAATTGATTCATAATGAAGCCTTGTTAATTTTAGACAAAATGAACAACTTTGCTTCTTAGTACTACTCTTTCTCAGTGTATTTGAGGTCTGATTGTTGAGGAAGGTTATTTACATCTTAAAAACAATATGGAGTCTTCTTTTAACTTATATAATTTTGTCAAAATGTCGTAAGTATAAACAATTAACTGCTTCATTTTGAGCTGTCTGACAAAGGAAACAAGGAAAAATCTATGTTCAGGAATATTAGAAAAACTTTTTTTTATGTTTACTGTGATAAAAAATGAATATGTTAACATCTGTGAGAGATTAGAGCTTTATGTCTGAGGTCGGTAAGGTAAAATTGAAAAGGAAGGAACTTACAGGTTTTTATTGAGAAGTGCTTAGGTTGATACATGTAAGTATACTGCGTTCATTTTAAGGCTAACAATGTTCCTTTTTTATGAACAAATCTCAATTATAACAAAAATCATTTTAAAAAAGCCCAGTATGGTACTATATAAGTAGAAACAATACAAAATTAAATTATATGTTAATTTTGGATATATAAATTTTGGCAAAAATAGAAAAAATATGCATGAAAGCACACACACTAATTTTAT
Source organism: Panthera leo (assembly GCF_018350215.1). Taxonomy (NCBI): domain Eukaryota; kingdom Metazoa; phylum Chordata; class Mammalia; order Carnivora; family Felidae; genus Panthera; species Panthera leo. The sequence continues at coordinate 219,136,655 of NC_056679.1, forward strand.
GGCAGTGTTATATTGGTAAAGGGAGAAGAAAGAGAAGAGCTGGGATGAAGCTTATTTTGATTTTTAAGAGAGACATCTGAAGCATATGCAATGCTTTTTGACATGTCTAAAGTCTGATTTTTGGTCATTTGATTTCTCTTGCAATATTTGTTATATTTTAAAATACAGGCATTAACATAAACATATTAAAATGTGTGGACAGGTAATATCAAATTGCATTTGTAGAACCTATTAACACTTTCTGCACTATTTTCAAACATTCCAGTTTGTATTTTACTTTCTTTTCATGCATACTGTTGAGAAGAAGAACAATGGCAGCCTCACCTTTTCCCAAAGCACTTATGGTTCCATATTCAAATACAGTAAAACCTTGAATTGCAAGTAACTTGTTCTGTGAGTGTTTTGCAAGATGAGCAAACATTGCTAATAAATTTTAACTTGATGAACAAGTGATGTCTTGCCATACAAGTAGTATGTGATGACGAACATCACATGATCAGAACTGAGCCAGTGGTTTTTCTCTTGCGCGCGCTTGCTGGGGGACTGTGGGGGGTTGTTTCCCATGTTCGGATGCTCGGTCTCAGGCCACGAGATGTGTGGCAGAAGTCAGTGGTCTTTTGGAACATTGGAAGGTGCCCGCAACTGGCACTAGTGTACTTTTTGTCACTTCAAAGCACCTGTGGACAGTCTTGCTTTTCCATAAAAGAGTGAATTTAGGAATGCTTTGCTTCATTCTAGGTCATTGGATAGGTTCCTTGTTAAAGTTGCACAAAAAGAAAAAGATTCCATTGAACCAGCAGGTAGCAGTGATTCGGTTAGTGATAGTACAAGTCCTGCTACGCAGTAACCCTCCCCTCTCCTGGCTCCCTCACACCAGCCACAAAGATTTTCAAAGGTAAGTGCAGGTTAATTTGTTTATTTTTCTTTATATGTTGTATTTTCTTTGTTATTTTGTATTATATTACCCTATTATAATCAGTTTTATATGAATATTTTTGGGTTGTGGAACAAATCATCTGAGTTCCCATTATTTCTTAGGGAAAAATTTGCCTCGATATACACGTGCTTTGGATTGTAAGCATCAAACATGTTTCCAGAACAAATTATGCTCGCAAACCAAGGTTTTACTGTATGTTATGTATATTATAAAATTTTATTTCAACATGAAGCATGACATAATTTGTTTCTATATGCCAATGAACATCCCATGTATCAATATACAATATTACCAATATGTAACCTTTATATTCTGAACGACTTTCTAATAAAATACTTTTTTTTTCCCTATTTAAAGACATAAAGGGAGAAATATTTATAATTTGTAAGGTCCTGGAAGATTTTCGTTTAGGAAGAATTTCTGATGCTTAAGAATATCAGTCTTTTTAGTGAATAGTTTTTGGGGGGATTAAGGGTTAAATTGGTAGTGGAAGATTATACCCTTTGTATTTAGTGAAATTTATTTCAATTTAACATTTTCAGTCTTTTTCTCTTTGGGTGTGGGAGGAAGGAAAGATCAAAATGGCTGTGAGTATATGTGAAAACTTCTCCAAGATGCTGTATGCTACACTCTTTTTTGTTTGTTTTTGTTTCTTTTTTTCTTAAGAAGGTAGTTTCTAATGTTCAGTGAGAAGGGTCAATCAATCCATAATCACTTATTGAGCTTATATTATGTCTTATATGTGTGAGGAGTGGTATGGAGGTAGATAAAAAGATAAATAAGAAACTATAATGAATTTATAAGCTAGATAGAAGTTTTAAAAGCATATATATATGTATATATACGTATATATACATATATATATGCTTTAGAAGCATATATATATGTATATATACGTATATATACATATATATATGCTTTAGAAGCATATATATATATATACATATATATATGTATGTGTGTGTATATACACACACATACATATATATATGCTCAGACCACAGCAGATTTAGAACTTTTTGAGGAGATTCATGAGGACATTATTTTATCATCATCAATATACCTACAAATCTAGTTAGGCACCTTTAAATTGGGATCTTGGTCATAGAGCCATATAGTTTTAGAATTGAGATCTGCTATAAGTTGCAGGCAGAGGTGATTAGATAAGGAAGGCATAGCCTTATGAAGAGTGTTAATGCCCTTGTAAGAGAGGTCCCAGGGAGCTCCCTTGACCTTTCACCAAGTTATGACAAAGCAAGAAAACAGCTACTTATGAATCAGGAGGCGGATTCCTTGCAGACATGGAATCTCCTGGCACCTTGATCTTGGACTTTCCAGCATCTAGAACTATGAAAAATAAATGTTTGTTATGTAAGCCACCCAGTCTATCACAATGGTAATTTTACACCATACCAGTCTATAGAGACCAAGGCAGGATCTTAGCAATCAGTGTGTCTCCATCCCCTATTTTATATACCATCATCAAAAATGTTATGTGATTTTTCTTATATCTCCTGCTACTGCTTCAACAGTAGGTCACAGCCCCCAATTCGTCAGTGTGCAATCTCAATGTTTGTTTGGTAGGAGTTTGTTCCCCTCCTCAACCATTTTATACAGATCATGAGGTGATTTATCGTATGTTCATTCAAGATCCCATCTCAGAAAAAAATGAACTATTATTATAAGCGTAATTTTGGATAATTTTGAGTTAAAATAATTTAACACGGGCATGGTGGCTATAATTTTCTGGTGTCTCGAAACTGCACTGTTTGGAATGTTACTGAAGGCTGATTAGTTATAAAGCAAAAGTTCAAACAGTTAAGGAGACAACTGTGGTGGAACATGCAAATTCTGTAAAGCTAGTTGCTGAGGGGTTTATTCCCGCTTACATTTTATATATTTTCAATATTTACTTCGTTTAAATGTCACACTGTTAAGATTCATATGATTATAATATTTTCTGCACAAATATTAAACGGGCAAGCATGAAACCCTTTTTCATTTCTGAACTTTATACTTTTATTGAAGTTCTAAATTTGTATTAACTATATCTTTTAAACACTGGCCTTAATTTTCTTCTGACATAGTGATTTCAAGGGAGTACTGGTTTCATCTAATGGAGAATGATTTAACTGTTTACACAAGTGATCCATTAACTGATGCTGACCACTTTATAAAATTATAGATGGAAAAAAAGTTATATGGTATAGCTATCTAAGTAATACTTAAGCACTATAACGCTTTAATCGAATGTTTATTCCTGAGCACGAAACTCAGTATCTATAGGAACATCTTCTTTAATTAGACTTCTTTCTCTTTTGTAGATGTTATTTTATATTGAAATCAAATGATATATTGAGAAGTATCTAGAGGCATTGCATAGTGTCAAAAATAAATTTCCTGTAGTCTTAATCATCCTCAATATGAATTTAAAAATGTTTTCTTGGCTTTTAAATTTTGAATTACTTGCAGACTTAAGAGCTTCTGTCAAAATATTACTTTTTATAATTGTTATTCTTGCTTGTTTTAGTATGTTCTATAGAATTGTTCAGTAATCTAGTAAAACAGTCAAGGTTGAAACTAACCCAAAACACGAGTTTATTTTTGAATTAGTAAGAGTACATACAATAGTGATATGAATTTCCTAATCCTTAAATATTTATGCAAGTGTTAACTTATGTCTTTAAATTTAAAGTGCATGAACACATAAAAGGTAACTCTAAGCACCCGTTTATACCTTTTAGCAAGATATAAATTAGGCCCTCTTTTATGAAATTGAATATAAATTATTTGTGAGCACCTCAATTTTAGAAAGAAAACATAGGCATAAATTATTTAACTTGAAGTACCCAGAATTGTATACTATCTCTATGAATGATATTAGTGAAGTTATAAACTATTCACTGGGTAAATTTGTGGTTTAGATTTAAGATTCGAATATTCAAAATTTCAAATTCTTATGCCTTTTTAAAAACTAATTTAAAACCTTCAAATAACAAATAAAATCTGTGATACAATATTAATAGGTAAGTGACTCCACTGATAAATTTTAAAACCCTCATGAAATGTCTTAGTGGTTCTAATGAATAAGATATTACCTGTAACAAAACTTGCCCTTAGAGAGTCAAGTTGTAAATTCTCAGGAAGTATAAACTGCACTGAAATGATCATTAAACATCTTTGCTGGAAATTTATTTAGAAATATCTCACATTTGCCAAGTGAGTATCATGATGTGTTTTTTTCACATTTTTTTCACATTTAATATGTTAAGATGGCCAGAATTCTTTTTCTTTAATAAAAAGTTGCTTTCTCATCAAGAAAAAATTAAACACCCATACTAGAAAAAATTTCATAAATAACATAATTATAACACATTATTCTGTCTAAAGCATTAACCTGACAAATACCATTTTATTTCCAGTTATACATCCACAGCTTGTCTCAGAAAGGGTGATTTTGTTTGCAAATTTTACTGAACTAACAGCCAGTGAATTTAGTTCTATCTCTAAAGTAATTTATTGGTTCAGTTAACTAGAAGACCACAGATATAGGAATTCTATGTTGTTTAAAAACTTGGGTCTTTCTGGCTCTATTTACTTTCATTCACAGTTTTGAATTCTTCCAGTAATAAGGCCCCTTATGGTTGCAAAAAAAATAGCCATAGGTGGTAAAGAGAGAACATGAGAGTGAGACAGATCTATCATAAAAATAACTGAAGAGAGCCTCTCAGAATTCTATCATTGGATCAGTCAGGAACAAGGGGCATGGGATTACTGGAACTTGTAAAGTTGGCTGTGGTTAAGTCTCTCCTTGAGGTACATGATGGGAGTGGAGTAAAAAAAAAAATCTGAATAAAAAATTAAATACTTAAGAAGAAGTAAAAACGAATGAAAGCTAGCTAGCTTTTGGAGATTTTCTTCTAGTTTCTGAGCATGTTCATTTCAATAATATGCCCAGAAACTGTGTACATTGATATTGGATAGGCTTGAGGTTTCACTGAGCTGATCATGAGATGAAATTAGATCAAAAGTCCATTTTAATACTTCATTTGTCCTCATTCTGGGTAGTGGATCAGAAAAATTTTTAGGTTCCTAAGTACTTTGATAAGCTTGAAAATTTTATCAACATTCTCAAAATGTCTAGCTATTTCTGTCTACCCAGTTCACAGTTAACCCAGAAAGTCTCATTTGGAAAATCTAGGTAGAAGCTATTTGTGCTGTTACCATGGTTATTATCTAGGTGTGGTCAAATAATCATTCTGAGTCTTTGAAGTGACTCAGTTCTGGAATTTGGCTGAAGAGACAAATCTCTGTTGTTGTTAGAGCATCCTTTTTCTGCCTCACCAACCGAAAGAATTCTCAGTTTCATAATTCTTGTAGACCTTGGAGTGCTATACATCTATTTCACTCCTAGAGACTGAATCATTTAGTCACTGAAAAATGCTCTCTTGTACCACTATTAATTACAGAAATTACATCTTGAATCTGATGGTCCATTGGCATTATTTACTCTCAACACTCAAGGGTCTCATCCATGCTGCCCATAGATATAGGGAGGCTTTTTTAACTGCAAAATCCGTTAATAGCATTTTTAGCTAACAGAGGACAATCTCTACAGGACTTTTGGAAGATGCTGATATGCTATAATCTATATTTCTTAATACCCACGTTAGAAAGCATTTTTCATTGTCTTTTAAGAGATGTAAGGAGTCAACTGAGTGAATTTCACATGATAAACCACTCTACCATTCTCATTTCCTTAATTAAATGAATCTTTTTTATATACAAAATAGCAAAGAGTTTTAGGCATCTCATAGTCTTCATTAAGTCCATATTTTAATTAGCTAATAAAGCAACAAAGCATACCCCATTATCATGTGCTGAGAATAACACAATAATTCTAAAGTTTATGGGAAGGGCAACCATGTTAGTAAATGTTGCATTATAAAATGTTCTGCAATCCTGGGTTTATTACTTTCAGAACTTAATCCTATATATATTTTCTAGATTTTTGCTAATACAAATCCAACAATTCTTGCAATGTTTTCATGATTAATCATGTCTTCTAAAATCTGAGTTTGTAATTATCTCTCTTGGGCACATTGGGTTCTGATTCTAAATTAGATTAGGAGGTAATTAAACGTGGTGGAAGATCAACATAATAAGAATAGTTTTGCCTTGTAAAGTGACTCTCTCAAAAGAGATCCTTACTGGATTTTAAGCAAAAGCAAAAAGGGCCTTATCGCACTTGGAAGGAAGGGTTGCTTTTGCTAACCATGATCAGGGATATTTGGGAGTTTGGGGCCACTGAGCCATCTGGATCCTATCACATTTCCCTACTCCAATATTCAGAATCTTACTTATTCTCAATTAATTCACTAGTTTTCATACTGTGGTAGTAATGAGACTGTGTAGACAACCAACTTACAATTTTATAATTGACAGGATCACATTTTTGAGTTTAGGGCTCTGCCTTAGGTCTACGGTTGTAGATGATAGAAGGTTATTTTATTAGTCATAAAATTCCCATGGTTTCTCTCTGTGCCTTGAGCCAAGATCAGAGCTTTGAGCTTGTTATTCTTCTTTAAGCTGTCAGTACAATTTGAAACAATCAACTCTTTTACAGTTCACACATTCCTCATGCTTTTTATATTGTTCTCTGGTAACAGCCACCTGATTCCTCAAAGCATTGTGCTCAGTGAGCACTTTACTCTAGGTTACCATAGGTCATGATTTAATTAGGTGTTTTGCTACTGCAGACCACGGGATGATAAAATTTCATCTGGAATTTTTTTAGAGCCATAAGCTATGCCAGGCCTGTTAACAGAGTCAACATTTCTTTTATTGCCCTGAGGTCCTGTTGGCTGTGACCACTTCTACCAATTTATGTATCATTTCAATTTGTGATGCATCAGGTTTGTGGAGTCAAACTCACATGTGGGTTTTCTAACTGCAAAAGGGGCTAAGAAATCTATTCTTTGGAATTCTTTCTTAGGATTCAGGAATTAAAAGGCAGGACATTCAATCAACATTGAAAAGGTATTTGAAATAGACTTGTCAGCAAAAATAGTGACAAATATATAATACAATGATTCTTATCTTTTGGGGAAGCATTACATATTCATTTTTTTACTCATTTTTTATGAGGGTCTCATTTTTTTAAATTAATTTGTCAAAGTACTTTGTCCCTTAGAGGTATTAAATCCTCTGTCCTATATATTGCATGTATTTTTCCAAATATTCACATTGTCCATCAAAATATATACATTTGTTATTATTATAGCTTTTACATTGACTGTATTTTTGCCTTATTTAATGTATTCAGTTTTTCTTTAAAGACTGTTTAAAAGGCCATGTCTATAATAGCAGTGTGATGTTTTTATAATTACCTTTCAATTCATTTTGATTTAGATTCCATCAGGAACCTAAGTTCTGTTTTGTTTTGGGGTTGTTGTTGTTTTGTTTTGTTTTGTTTTTGTTCTCAAAAAGTACCAAAAATATTTTTTCCTACTGATACGAAATTAATGTATATTTGAAACTATAGTCAAAGCTTATATTTGTCCACTATTTCTTTGATGTTATTATGTAAGCAAAACAAAGTGTTAGTAGTCCTCTTGCTCCTGGGGCTGCCTGTCAGCTGACCTAAACAAATTACATGGCCAAGATGGAGTGGGGATATAGGTGTCATTAACTCAACAAGGAGGCTCTCCTCTTTGGAGGTACATGGTAGAGACTACAGATACATTACCCTAACAGAAGGAGGAGATCAAGACTTAGAAGTGGTTGTTTAATTATTCCTTTGTAACATCTTGCATTAATTTGTGGCTGGATATCTCTCCAGTTTTTTGTTTCCTTCTGAGATTTGAAAAATATTAAATTATAACTTCGATTTTACATTTATACTTTAAGTCATTTGGAATTTATGTTGACATGCTATGAGTATCCAATTGTATTTTATTATTATTTTTTATTTTTTTTAACGTTTATTTATTTTTGAGACAGAGAGAGACAGAGCATGAACGGGGGAGGGGCAGAGAGAGAGGGAGACACAGAATCTGAAGCAGGCTCCAGGCTCTGAGCCATCAGCCCAGAGCCCGACGTGGGGCTCGAACTCACAGACCGCGAGATCTTGACCTGAGCTGAAGTCGGATGCCCAACCGACTGAGCCACCCAGGCGCCCCTCCAATTGTATTTTAAATAATCAATTAGTTTCATCGGTTAATTTAGCTGAATATATGTATTTTCATATTTTATTTTATTTATTTTTTTAGTGTTTATTTTTTTTTAATTTTTTAACATTTATTTATTCTTGAGACAGAGAGAGACAGAGCATGAATGGGGGAGGGTCAGAGAGAGAGGGAGACACAGAATCTGAAACAGGCTCCAGGCTCTGAAGTGTCAGCAGAGAGCCTGACGCAGGGCTCAAACTCAGGAACCATGAGATCATGACTTGAGTCAAAGTTGGACGCTTAACCCACTGAGCCACCCAGGCACCCCTTTTAGTGTTTATTTTTTGAGAGAGAGATAGAGTATGAGTGGAGGAGGGGCAGAGAGAGAGGGAGACACAGAATCTGAAAAAGGCTTTAGGCTCTGAGCTGTCCCCACAGAGCCCCACGCAGGGCTTGAACCCACAAACCGTGAGATCATGACCCGAGCCGATGTCGGACGCTTACCCAACTGAGCCACCCAGGCGCCCCATATTTTTCCATATTTTAAATTAGTACCAACTGTTCCTTTTCTAATGTGGGGCAGTAATGTACCTATTGAGAAATATCAAATAGCTAAGATCACTAAGTCATCGAAAATACCACGAATATTTTATTGTTATTATTGCCTCCAAACCAAAAATGAAGGTTTTCTTTCATAAACTGTTGAGTTAATGCATTCTACTGAAAACCAAGGTGAGGATAAAGATAGATGGTCAGACAGACTCTTAAGATAAAAACTCTAACAGATATATGCTGTATACTATTGCTTACAGAAAGCGACTTTTTGATCTTCTCTGAACCAATATTCTTGTCTCTACCATATCCCATAGTCCTCAATTGCCAATTTTTTCCAGCTTGTCTCTATGCCAATTATTACAGAATTTACTAAGCCATATCAATCACATACTTCAGTGTAAAGGAGCTTTTTTTTGATATTTTCCTGAGTTTTGGTTCAGTGTGACGCAGGAGAAAGCCTAAATGTATGCCTGAAGGTATATGTAATGTTTTAGGGAATTTGGTGTGACTGGGCTCTGGAGTTTTGGATTATTGGATTAGCTATGCTAGTATGAACCCTTGGAGAAATAATTTACCTGTCTGATGACATATGTAGATATTTTTTATAAATTACTGATTTGGATTAGATTAACTCTGAAGTCATTTTGCACTTCAAGCTTTTATGAAAATAGCTTAGAAAGGGGAAACAGAATGATATCCTGTAAAAAAAAAAAAAACAACTTGCATTCTATATTTGCATACAGATTAATTAGCAAACATATGCCCAACGCTTACCTCTTTTCAGGACTTCACTCAGCTCCTGATTTCAGTCTTCCTTTTCCTTTAAACTTGCACATTTTTTAGGGTTTGCTCTCAGTGCTTAATTAAGTTATTCATCTAAATATAAATATTAGAGGTGATGTTACAATTTTGTGGTTTTAACTGGGGACCCTTTTGCTGCTACTTCCCCGGGGAACATTTGGCAGTATCTGGAAACATTTTTGTCTGTCACCACTGAGCAGGGTGTCATTGCTACTGGTGTTGGGTGAATACAGGCCAGGGTTGCTGCTAATCATCCTACCTGGCACAAGATGGCCCCTCACAACAAAGAATTATCCAGTCCAAAATATCAGCAGTGCTTCTGTTCAAGAAAGTCTGATATAAATTCATCATAAATTCAACTTGATTTATTTGCAAGAGGCTGGATTTGCCATTCCTTTACAGTGCTAACCATGCAAAGATTTTTGACTAAAGGGATACGTGTTTTAAAGGGATGAGATAATTAAATTCGATGGAGTTATAATAATGAGAGATGTGTCTTTTTCTCAAATAACTATCTTGCTTGGATGTTCTTGAAAAAAAGAAGATATATTTATATAGATGGTAGAGGAAAAGTAACACATGCACTCTGAGGACCAGTATAATCTATGGTCATTCCAGAGCATGAACTTAGCTGACATGCAAACTGATAAACACAAGAATTTGGACTTAGTCCAGTGGTTTAATAGATATGAATTTGAGACTCCTACTTATCTAGAATCAATGAATGCATCTGAATGCCTACTAAAACATTCTGGAGAATAAATTTTATTTTGTTCCACATCTAAATTTTCACAGAACAGGAACAGTTGATTGTATGATACTTTTTTTTTAATATAGAGAGTATTAGTTATGTCCAGTTTCCAAAATAATTGCAATCTAGGAATAGCCCCTACTTTGTACTAACTTCATTCACATTTATCAATGCTACTATTTGTTTTATATCTACTTATTTAATACTTTCTTCCTTTTTGTTGTTTTTAGCTTTAAGAAATCCCAAAGTGTAGAAGCCATACTCAGTTATTTCCTAAAAATGTAAGAAATCTTGAAAAACACAATGCTAATTATAATCCAAATTTATTGCTTAAAAACCAATTCCTAATTCTCATTAACCTTGGGAAACACACACACACACACACACACACACGCACACACACACACACATGAATCCTTCTTTTAATGACTTACGTATGAACATTTAAGTATTACTTGGTCTTTGCCACAGAAAACTCAGATAACTGAAGTCTACTTTTTTCCCCACTAAACCTGGGTATCTCTTGAAAATTACTACACATAGACCTCTCTCTTCTTTTTAACCTGCTGAAAAGACTTAAACCCATGCAATGTCATGGAATATACATTTCCTTTCAAAAAAGCATAACAGATCAAATAATTTTGGATAACAGTGCATAAAAAGAGGATGATTCTTATTGAATAATTTAAAGCAACAGAAGGCATGCTAGCTTGAAAATGTGGAAAGATAAAATTACAAATGCTAGAGCCAAAATCATAACCTCTAATTGCCAACAGATTTGGGTAATAAACATATGCTATGGCTAATCATGGTAAGGACCACTTTATGCTTCAAGGCATAATTTCCAAAACACATGGCCTGCTCACCCTTCATCACTTTGTTGAATTACATATATGGATTACTTTATGGCATCATCAGAATAAAAAAAAAGTCAGTCTAATGGATAGGCTTGAAAATGAGAATCTGAACTGTACCTGGAAGTCAAGTGAAAGTTAGAGAGGTATGTTTTAAATTATTTGGAGCTTGATATTCGCTAGGAGATGCAAAATCCATGATAGGTACAGATTTTAGGTAAGCTCTCTAGTCTTAGAAAGACTTAAGTTATTCATTCATTCTTTGTTTCATTTGATTTGTGCTAACAGAATATTGACCTACAATGAGTTCAGTACTGCTCTGTGTTTGTGGCTGCAACAAAAAACAATAAATGCTAGTTTGCTGTACATGTAGAATATATTTTAGGAATAGATGACAGTTACACAATAGATAGAAATAGCAATAATATCACTGTGTGATACAATCTACAAAAGAAATGAGTGAGGTGAAGTGAATGAGAATGTCTTTGAGGCCAAATTTTGAGTAAGATTGTCAGAAATTTCTGAGGAGGTGATATTTGAGTTGAGACTTGAGAAATGTTAAAATGTGAAACATGCGGGATGTGAACAAAATGCTTTCCACACAGAAGGAGCAGCAGGTGTAAAGATCCTGATGCAGAAGCAGGCTTGAATGTGTTGGTGGAAATAAATGGAAGGAGAAGAAAACCAACCAAGAGAAATAGATGAGAGATGACTTAAGAAAATAGACAGGCACAGTATTATAATGCATTATGAGTAAAGGACAACCTGAGAAGATGTGGGGAAGAGGAATTTGGGAGTTTATATCAATGGATCTGAAGTTACAGTTATAGAAGATGAAAAAGTTTTAGAGATCTGTGCAGCATAGAGTTTATAGTTAACAATGCTGCATTACGCATTTACAAGTTTAAAAGGGTAAATCTCATGCTAAGTGTTTTTACCACCCCCCCCACACACACACACACAAAGACAAGGAATGCACAAAATCTTTTGGAGGTGGGAGACGTGCCTATTACCTTGTTTGCAGGGATGATATCACAGGTGTATGCATATATGCAAATTCATCAAAATGCATACATCAAATTGTGCATTTTTTGTATATAAAGTGTACCTCAATTTAATTTGAAAAGAAGAAAAAAGCATAGTCAAAAGTGTTTGTAAATGGACTGGTTCAGTGGCTACACTCGCTGGAGACATCAGAACACGTGAATGCCTCCAGGTGCTAAATTCCTGCAGTTGAAGATGGCATGATGGTTGAAGCCAAAGCCTGTATATCTTTGTCAGCTGCTATTCTAGGCAATAGAAAATAAGGGGACTACATTAAAAAAATAAGCCCTGTTCTCTTGGATGTGGCTGGTAAACAATGAGCAAGCAGGTGGCAAAATGAAGAATGAAAGCCGAGATAAATACGGATCTTGTGCTATGCCTCAGTTTAAATAGTGCCCGGAATTCATCCCCAAATATCAGTCTGGTTGGCACAGAGAATTACTGCAGACACCAGTAGCCTGATAGTTGTGCCTGGTTCTCTCTTTACTGTGTCTGAAAAACAAAACAAAACTAGCTTCATCAGATGGTGGCCTCAACAATGAGAAAGTTGTGAGAGGCAGTGGCAGAGAAAACATAGTGTGATGGATTCCTCACCCATTTCATTGGCTTCTGCAATGTCATGCTGGTTCCTTTACCAAATACTTAATTTATCAACCCTCTATTATTTATTTTTAAGTTCATTTATTTTGACAGAGAGAGGGAGAGAGCACAGGCGAGTGGGGGAGGGGCCGGAGAGAGAGGGAGATGGAGAATCTCAAGCAGGCTCTGAGCTGTCAGAGCAGAGCCCAATGCAGGGCTCAAACTCAAGAACCATGAGATCATGACCTGAGCCAAAGTTAAAAGTCGGATGCTTCACCAACTGAGCCACCCAGGCACCCCAACCCTCTGTCATTTAGAATTTTTAAAATTAGTGTGTACATCCTCAATTACACTGGGATCAGACACTATAGTTTCATGATCCTTATTTTTTCTGTTCCAAAGTTAAGTTGTCTAAATTCTATACCATATAATCAGGAGGAAGTGTGACTACCATTGAAAGGGTGCAAGCTAGAATTAATTTCTTGGAAGTAAAATATATTTTCCTATTTCTCTAAGGTTTTAGAAAGTGAATGTATTGCACATTGTATTATGCCAGATCGCATTATTCGAACATGCCTTGTATCTATACTTGTTTACATTTTCCTACTTCGTAAATTTCCATTGCTGTGATATGGCCTCTCCTTAGAACTCACAGTTTGTTCTATGAGTAGTGACTAATTATTTTGTTAATACTGTCAGATCCACTGTGTCTGTATTATAGCCACTTACTAATATCAACCACACAATAGAACCAGAAAATACCCTATCACAATTATAAGAATATGTTCCTTAGCTGTGTGATCTGACTTCAGCCATACTCTTCTAGAATGCATAGTTTCACGTCCAAGAGACCATCTGTTAGTTTTGGTGTTTAGGTATCCCTACAAATGAATAATTCCTCAGGTTTCAAGTTACATTTGTAATTTTTCTATTCATAAGCAAATGATTCACTCAACAAATATCTACTTAATGAGTAGTTGAGTCAAGGTGTTTTCAGTGGGGATGTGAGAGCAATTGACTCCCAGTTCAAAAAGGCCTTTCTGTAAAGTCTTTCTATTCAAAAAATAGCCTGAACCTTTCATATGTATTATGTATGGTATCTTTGTAAGGGACTGGTTCTTTAATTACCAATAAATTATGTGCCCCCAAATTAGTTTATGTAAAGCCTGAAACAATCGCCAGAATGTACTGTGTTGCAGCCCTGTCCCGATTCCTACTTACTGAGAATGTCTTCACAAGCTGCCTCAAATACTTCCAAGGACTTCCTTTCATTTTTATGCTAAACGAAAGCTGTATTTCATCTTATTTTTCAGTGAAGAGGATGCTTGCAAGCCAAAGAATACAGCAGAGAGTACAATGAAAACAATGAACAAAATTTTGAAAACTACTATATAGGAAAGTAAGAAGATACATAGAAAATAAAGATGATTTAATCTCTTTTTTTGCTAGGAAGGCTATAAAAGTGAATCGTACTGCTGTAAAAATGAGTCTTATCAACCACCTAGTTATTTACACCTGCTCATAGATATATTTACAGCAGAGAATACAAATGCATTGTTTTTCCTGAGTTTTTATTTTTAAGGTGATTTTACTCACCACAGCTATGGTCAAAATATGAAATAATGAACAGTTCAATGCTATACGCCTCTTTCCACACATTCTCTAGAGCTGATGAACACCTCAATTATTCATTTGCAATTTTAAGAACCAAATGCCTCCAGTTTAGATAGAATGACATAATGGAAAAATTACATTACACTCTTACATTTTTTTCTGTATGGAAGTGCTCTAGGATTATCTTAGATGATGACAATGATATCCAGTCAGTTCTTGCAGCCTGTCTCAAGAATAGTAGATGTGACCTACATCTCTAAGGGGTGTCTTCTCATGTCTACAAATAAGGTACTGCACGATCCTGATTCAATCACCCTTTTAGAAAGACTCAAAAATATAATGTAACGTTCCATCGGAAGTTGTCATAACCATATACATTTTTGATGACTAAGAAACTACCCTACATTTCCAAAGTTCAATTAGTGTCCTACCAATTTCGCTATATTGATTAAAAGGAATCACACCAGTAAATTTAAACAAATGAAAAAAAAATAACTTCTTAAACTACCATAAGAAACATGTGTACAAATTTGAGGCCCGTATATTTTCTTCAATGACTTCTGAATTTTTAAAAACCGTTGTATTTGTGAGCCTTGATTTTTGTTCCAATATTGCAGAACAATAACAAAAAAGTATTTAAAATGTATACCATTAACACATTTATAATTATTGTGGTTTATCAGTTGCATAAGCACTGTCATTTTATGTCAATAAGAGAATAAATCTCTTTTTAAATTTTTTTATGAATTTTTTAAATGTTTATTTTGAGAGAGAGAGTATAGGGAAGGGAAAGGCAGAGAGAGAGGGAGACACAGAATCCAAAGCAGGCTCTGGCTCTGAGCTGTTGGCCCAGGGCCTGATGCGGGGCTCAAAGTCACAAGCAGTGAGATCATGACCTGAACCTTAGGACACTAAACTAACATGCCATCCAGGCACCCCTAAACTTCTTTTAATTGAACTATGTCATTAACCGAAAGATGTTTTCTACATTCAAAGGTCGTACAATGTGAAAAAAAAATTCATCTTTGAATTGATGAGTTAAGGTCAGAGGAAATGGGGCATATAGAAAACAAATTATGCCTTTTGAAAGATTTTATTTTTGTGGTACCTTACTGCAATTGGAACCATATAAAATATGGCATTTATTGTGGTTCAGGAAACTATTCTTACTTCCAGTGGGCCTTTGGTCACTCTGTCCCTTTACTACATACATTTGTATGATCATAAGCACCTGATACTCTTTCTAGAAAATGTGATCCTTTTTAAAAATTAATTTGTTTGAATATAATATTAGTTATATATTAGCATGAAACAAATTGTCAGAAAATTTGGCTGCTTAGAACAAAATGCTTTTATTATATTACAGTGGTGGTGGGTCATGAATCCAGGCATGACTTAGCTGGATCCACTGCTTT
The DNA here is from genome assembly GCF_018350215.1 of Panthera leo. Lineage (NCBI taxonomy): Eukaryota > Metazoa > Chordata > Mammalia > Carnivora > Felidae > Panthera > Panthera leo. Next base: position 219,152,374 of record NC_056679.1, read on the forward strand.
AGGATCCTTCACAGGCTACAAAGATGCCACGAGAGGGACTGAATAGATGGTTGTTGGCAGAATTCAGTTCCTCACAGGTTGTGGGACAGAGGGCCTCAGTCCTTTGATGGCTCTTGGCCATGGGCCAGGCTCAGTTCCTCGTCACATCATCCTCTCCAACATGGCAGCTTTCTTGTGAGCACGTAAATAGAGAAGGCAATGGAGGGAGTCTGCTAGCAAGATGTAAGCCACAGTCTTTGGAATTAATATCTCTTCACCTTTCCTGTATCCTCTTGGTTAGAAGCAAGTGTCTAGGCCAGCTTGACATTCAAGAGAAAGGGATTACACATGATTGTGAATGCCAGGAGGAAGGAATCACTGGGGACCATCTTAGACGTTTGCCTACCACAATTAATGAAAACCTATGCTGAGAAATAGGAGACAGGAATTTTTAAATGTTTCTAGTGATTCTGTTTTATACTTTCTTCCATAACTATGTTTATTGCTATTTTACAAGGTATGAACAGTCTATTGTTAGAAAATCAGATAATAAAGAGGAAAGAAAGAGACTCTTCTAAAATCTTAGTCACTTACTAGCTATGTTGCCTGAGACATGTTATTCTTCAGACTTGTGTGATTTATCAATGAAGTGCGATTAATACTTTATATGATCTAGTTGTAGGTATCCTGTCAAGGAAAAATAATAGCTTACTTTTCAATAATTTATTGAGTGACTATATATACAAGGATCCACGTTAGGTCCTAGGGATTAAAAACAAAGTAGTTAGTCTGTTCCCAGAACAGTAAATAATCTGAAATGAGAAACAGTATTTAAACTATATAGAAACATGTCTGGCCCATAATAGTCACTCAGCCAATGCTGGCCCTTCAGAGGCTTTTTGTTCTTTTTAAATTTTCTCTTAATAAATGTTGGTTGTTGATCCTTCAGTGAGGGCAAAGGGGACAATTGCTAGAGTCTTAGGAAATCAGTAAAAGAGACAGCATCTCTATTTTCTTCAGCACACTTATCCGTTTACATTTCTACACCTCTTTATCATTTCCCACCTTTCTTCCCTACCCTAAATGCACAGAAGCCCAGGATCCCACAATCTTCTTGAGTACTTGGACTGAAGAAAATAAAATTAAGGATGACAAAATTGCCAGGAAGTATTTATTGATGCTAGTATGAAGATTTTACCAGAAATAAATCAATATATAATGTCTATATTCAGGGATCATAATTCCAGTTGGTAGAGCTATTTAACATTGCCATTCAGAGAAAATGTAATGTTTTATTCATAAGTTTTTTTTAAATAGAGGCCAAACATTCATATTTATAATATGAAAAAAATATTAATATTTAAATATCTACCTCTAAATTTAATCAACTGCAATTAGCATAGGGGAAGTAAAAATACAGATGACCCTAGTCAGCGCAATTTTTAAATGGACTATTTTTTAAATGTCTTGTATATTGAAATTAAGATTAAGGAATCCAATTTCTATTTAAGAAGTTATTTAATATGATGTTATTTTCTATAGCCCTACACAGGCATCTTAAGTATTTTTGCCTTATTTTTCCCATTTATATAATTAGAAATCTAATTCACAGCTTTTTAAGAATTAACAGCATTTGTGAAAGTACCTTGCTCAGTGGTTGGAATGTAATAATTGGTCATATATGAAATTTGATTTTCCAGAACTATCTCCAGATAAAATTAGATCCTACAAAGAAAGATCAGCTAGCTAAAAATGTCCAGTGTATGTGTATCAATATGGAATATTTCTGAGTCCAAGACCCCCTTAAAATATGCTAATGAATTTTTTTAGTGTTTATTTATTTTTGAGAGAGAGAGAGCAAGCAGGGGAGGAGCAGAGAGAGAAGGGGACAGAGGATCCAAAGCGGGCTCTGTATGAGTCACCCAGGCACCCTGATGCTGAGAACTTTTAATGGGTTCACTTCCCTGCTCTTCTGCTCCACACCACTGTCTTCCATTATAGTACCTACCAGATGTTATGGCCTGAATTCTGGACTGGTAGGGGAAGAGATGAACAGATATCTGACAGCTAGTGGTGTGATTAGTAATTCTGATGGGTACCTGATCATGGAGGCAAAGCCAGATGACCAGGGGAATTAGGAGATGGTCAGCAGTGGTGAGGATGACTGAAGCCAGCTGAGAAATGTGTGTATGGGGAAGAATCTAGTAGGGGAGATCAGAAAGCAGAACATTGTAGGGTTGCTCTCATAGTCTTGTGGTGGCAGTGCCTGATCTGGGATACCTGTTGGTCTCTGTTGCAAAATACCTAGTCCTTAGAAACTACACGGTAATTATTTGAAGGATGATCATTTTGGTAGATAACCCCAGAGTTGTGCTGGCGTCTGATGTAGTATGGTTGGCTTATGATTGTCTGGTAAGATCCTATCATAATCTTGGGGCTGAAATCTGTGGTCTCACTTCCTTGTCTTTTCTTAATCTCCCTTTTAATGTTTGTTCTGGTTCACGAATTACTTCCTCAGAACATGCTCGGTTGTATAGGGCTCTGTCAGGCTGCCTTCCCACTCACCCACCTAGGCACATTCATCAGCCATTTCTATCTACCACCCAGTCTGTGCCTCTAACTCTTCCTCCCCAGTCCTCAGCCACACCTTAAGGGTGTAGACTAGAGGCCTAGAAGAGGAAGAAATTATCAGGAGTCAGGAGCCTAACGTCTTTGACCACTTGCCATTCTGTTTGTTTTCCTGAGAGCGCTTCTTCAGAATTCGAAGTGATTTCCTCCTTTCCAGTGGAGTGAGAATTCTGCATTTTATCCTTAGTTCTCTCCATTCTGAGGTAAAGCTTTACAAGTTCAACAGTTACTGACTTTCAAGGCATTTATTCTACAGATATACTAAAGAAAATACAGTTGGAAACGCAGTGCTAAATAACACAACTTTATTCTATCCAAACCCTTGGAGCCTAACACCCAAAACTTCCAGCACAAAGAACGGTGTTAAAGTAATTGGGGTAGCATTTAGCAACATGTGTCATGAGGAATTCTTTAAATGCACAAACCTCAATAACTTTAAAAAAGCTGCATATTCAGTTCATATTGTTAATATCTCTTTTTTTCCTTTTGAACATTAGGCTTGTTTAAAAGAGTGTTGTACTTTAAATCCTGATTGTATTTTACAGTATCTGGTTTATACTAAGTGTTAAATAGCTGTTCATTGAATGAATTGATCAAGTGATGGGATAACAAAGATTTTAAATGTTTTTCACAAATATTGAGACCATGTGATGTGCACTAATACATTCTATTTTGAAATCTTTTGCTAAAATATTCAGATCATAAGTAAAAGAAGCCATTAAAGAACAACATATTGTGTTTACAGGTAGTAAGAAAAGTCAAGAAAGATGGCTCATTATGCTAACAGAATCCATTACTATTCTGTATCTTTTCTCATTACCACTGGTTTAAAATGGTATGATTTGCAATCTGTTTATTTGTAAGAATATGTCTATGTTATTAAAAAATACAAAATATTGTGTCACATACACTGTTTAGTGTACTTCCTCCTAATACTAACATTTCTTGTCAAGGATATTTCAGTAGCAAACTGAGGATTCCAAACATTGTCAGGGAGCTAAAATAGCCAGGTTGATGTTATCAAATAAAAACAAAATAAACCAAAAGAAGGCTTGTTTTAAATATAAAATCACCTTTACAAAAATATTGAGTTGATAATTTTTTATCGCAAGATAATCTTAATATTTAGGTCAGGCTGAGATATGCTGTTTAAAGTATTAATAAAACACTGTTATGAAAAGCATCATAGAGTATTTGCTTTTGCTTCAATATTAACAAAACTTCCATTTGTATGATCTCAGATGAAAAATTCTTCCTAGCTCTGTGAATGATTCATAATTCAATTCCTTTCAAGAAATTATTAATTTTATTTTTTTCGATATCATTTGGAAAGGTATAACTAATAGGCACCCCTAGAGAGCAAGATGTAAAATACAATATATGGAATTCTAACTCATAGCTCTTGAACTTCTCTGGGATTCACAAGAAAGTTTTAGAAAGCTTACATGTGAGTCATAAAAATATTATTCCTCATTTGTAATTTATGTTAGAAATTTGCATGTGAATAATGTGGGAACGGTAGAAGTCTGGTGGTATCTTTCATAACTTTCGTTCTTATTTATAATGCAACTCTGTCAAGTTTGTTTCCCTACTTGCCTTTCCCTAAAATGTGCCCTTCCCTATTTTTGTCCTGTTCCATCAAATACTTGTAAATCTAAATCCCTCTGAGCATAACTTCGCACCTTTGCATCTGTCTCTAAGGGAAAATGTAATCTTCCTTCCGTCATCTAATTAGCAGTGGGAGTCTCTGTGCTGTAGGCTCCATCATAGACACAAGTGTGATGTGCCAGTGCGCTGACATCAATGAACACTTTATTAAATTACACACCCCTCTACGCAGGAATGGGCTCAGAGCCCTAATATTTTATGCACTATTGCACTGGCTCCCTGTTTTCTGAAACTGTGAGTATAAGGCCAAGCTAGGGTTATAAAGTCTTGGTGAGATTATGTAGATATAAAAAAGATACATGGCACACTCTTATGTGTTAGGTTTAATGTTTATTTTTGAGAGAGAGAAACAGCGTAAGTGGGTGAGGGACAGAGAGAGCAGGAGACACAGAACTCAAAGCAAGCTACAGGCTCCAAGCTGTCAGCAGAGAGCCGGATGTGGAACTCGAACTCACGAACCGTGAGATCATGACCTGAGCTGAAGTCGGATGCTTAAGTGACTCAGCCACTCAGGCACCCCTTAGGTGTTAGGTTTAGTCTGTTTTAACAACTGATAACTAGCTAGAATTAAAGAATAACAGGAAGAAAGATGGGGCATATAATTTAGTGCCTCTTTTTCTTTGGACCACCGATGTCTCAGGAGAATAAAGCAGCCACTGATCTGAATAAAATTTCAAAATGATAAACCTTTCCTGGAATACTCCATCTTTAGATTTATAAATAGTATGTTGTAGTTAGTTTTCTGGAATGGATACTTATAAAAGTATACATTCTTAATGCTTTTAAAATTATTAAAATGTTTAATATATGATAAAGGTAAGTACAATGAAGCTAAATATCCTTTTTGAAAAATGAAATTTATCCTATTTAATAACCATCCTGACAGGTGCGAGGCGAAATCTCATTGTGGTTTTGATTTACATTTCCCTGATGATTAGTGATGTTGAACATCTTTTCATTACCTATTAGCCATCTGTACGAAGGTCTAATTTACATATAGTAAACTGATCCTTTTTAATGTAAAATTCTATGAATTTTGACAAATGTATACAGTTGTGTAAGTACCACCACAGAAAAGATAGAGAACATTTCCATCTCCCCAAAATGTTCCCTCATGTCACTTTGTGGTGATTAAGTCCCTGCAACCACTAATCTTTTGTGTTTTGAGTCTTTATACTTCTCTTTTTTCAAGAATGAAAAATTGAAAATATGACAAAAATGTCATATACATGGTTATGCACTATATATGATTTTAAGTCCACTCAGCATAATGCATTGGAAATTAATCCGTGTTGCTATATCAATAGTTCCTACTTTCCTAATGACAAGGAGCATGTCAGTGTATGGCTGCACCAAAATGTCTTTGTCCATCACACATTTGAGGACATTCAAGCTGTTTCCAGATTTTGATGATAAAGAATAATGAATAATCATTATTTAATCATTTACATATACTGTAGTTTTGTGTCAACAAGTATGTTTATTTCTCCTGAACAAATACCTAGAATGAGAATGTTAGATCAAATGATGAGTGCATGTGTAACATTTTAAGAAATCTCGTTTTTTTCTCTAAAGTGGCTATAGGCAGTCCCAGCCCCCAGCACAGGGCTCAGTAAGTGAATTATTGAATGAATGAATCTTTCCACAATGGTAAGGAGCCTGCAAGAAAGAGTGTTAGTGTAGAATTTGTATGTGGGCTCATCACACCCCACAGCTGTAATCTTGTCACTGGCACTGCTTGGGGTGTCTGAACTCTCCAGGGAAGTCCCTCTTTAAAGGTGGTATTGGGGGAGAGACTGGAAGGTGGCGGCGTAGGAGGACGCTGGGCTCACCTCGTCCTGCTGATCGCTTAGATTCCACCCACATCTGCCTAAATCACCCAGAAAACTGCCAGAAGACTAGCAGAATGGACTCTCTGGAGCCACGTGTAGACAAGAGGCCCACGGAAGAGGGTAGGAAGGGCGGAGAGGCAGTGCGCGCTACACAGACTGGCGGGAGGCAGCCAGGGCGGTGGAGGGGCAGCCTGCCCGGCAAGGCAGAGACCCCGAGTCTGGCTTGCAAAAACGGAGGGGCAGGACTACGTGAGTTCTGACAGCCAGCGGGACTCAACATCTGGAATGTTATAAGTCAACAGCTCTGCTCTCGGAGAGCGGAGAGCGGGAGGGTGAGAGGACACTGGGAGGGAGAGGTATTGAGCCCGGGAGGACAGAGCTCAGCTCGGTGGGGAACAAAGGTGCTGGGAAACACCATCTCCCTCCCCCATCCCCCAGCCGAAATCCCAAAGGGAGCCAGTTCCGGTCACCGTACTTGCTGCAAACATCCAACACTGTGCTTCTGTGGATCCATCCTTCCAACCGGTCTGCCTCCCTCCCAGTGCTGCAGGGCCCCTTCCACAGGGGAATACTGATGGCAAAGCAAGCAAAGCCTGCCCCTCAAGGCCCCTGTGCATCTTGTGGATCCACCCTGGCTAATTCACCCTTGGCCAGATCGCATCGAAGCAGCACCACAAGCCTGGCAGTATGCAAATAGCCCAGACAGGGGCTACACCACTTCACAGTGAGTCCTGCCTCTGGGAGAGGGGAAGATAGGTACACACCAGTCTGACTATGGCCCCAGCAGTGGGATGAGGGCAGACATAGGGCCTGACTGTGGCCCCGCCCACCAACACAAGTTACTCTGGACAGTATGGGGGAAGTGTCCTGCAGTTGGGAGCCACCCCAGGGACTACCCAAAATGACGAAATGGAAGAATTCTCCTCAAAATAAATTCCAGGAGGTAGCGAAAACTAACGAATTGATCAAAAACGATTTAAGCAATATAACAGAATAAGAATTTAGAATAATAGTCATAAAAGTAATTGCTGGGATTGAAAAAAGCATAGAGAACAGCAGAGAATCTATTGCTACAGAGATCAAGGGACTAAGAAATAGGAGCTAAAAAATGCTATAAATGAAGTGCACCATAAAATGGAGGCAGCCATAGCACGTATTGAAGAGTCAGAGGAGAGAATAGGTGAATTAGAAGATAAAATTATGGAAAAAGAGGAAGCTGAGAAAAAGAGATAAATCCAGGAGTATGAGGGAGAATTAGAGAACTAAGTGATGCAATCAAATGGAACAATATCCATATCATAGGAATTTCAGAAGAAGAATACAGAGAGAAAGGGGCTGAAGTTGTACTTGAACAAATCATACCTGAGAACTGCCCTGATCTGGGGAAGGAAAAAGGCATTGAAATCCAAGAGGCACAGAGAACTCCCTTCAGAAGTAACTTCAATAGATTTTCTGCATGACATATCATACTGAAATTGGCAAAATACAAGGATAAAGAGAAAATTCTGAAAGCAGCTAGGGATAAGCAGGCTCAAACTTATAAAGGGAGATGTATAAGACTAATGGCAGACCTATCTACTGAAACTTGGCAGGCCAGAAAGGAATGGCGGGAAATCTTCAATGTGATGAACAGAAAAAATATGCAGCTGAAATCCTTTATCCAGCAAGTCTGTCATTCAGAATAGAAGTAGAGATAAAGGTCTTCCCAAACAAAAACTGAAGGAATTCATCACCACTAAACCAGCCCTACAAGAAGTCCTAATGGGGATTCTGTGAGTGAAATGTTGCAAGGACCACAAAGCACCAAAGACATCACTACAAGTATGAAACCTACAGACATCACAGTGACTCTAAACCCATATCTTTCAATAATAACACTGAATGTAAATGGACTAAATGCTCCAAACAAAAGACATAGGGTATCAGAATGGATAAAGAAACAAGACCCATCAATTTGCTGTCTACAAGAGACTCATTTTAGACCTGAGGTCACCTTCGATTGAAAGTAAGGGGATGGAGAAGTATCTATCATGCTACTGGAAGTCAAAAGAAAGCTGGAGTAGCCATACTTATATCAGACAAACTAGACTTTAAATTAAAGACTGAAACAAGAGATGAAGAAGGGCATTATAAAAAAAATTACAGGGTCTATCCATCAGGAAGAGCTAACAATTATAAATGTCTATGCACTGAATACGGAGCCCCCAAATATATAAAACAATTACTCACAAACATAAGCAACCTTATTGACAAGAATGTGGTAATTGCAGGGGACTTTAATACCCCACTTAAAACAATGGATAGATCATCTAGACACAGGATCAAGAAAGAAACAAGGGCCCTGAATGATACATTGGATCAGATGGACTTGACAGATATATTTAGAACTCTGCATCCCAAAGCAACAGAATATACCTTCTTCTCGAGTGCACATGGAACATTCTTCAAGATAGATCACCTACTGGGTCACAAAACAGCCCTTCATAAGTATAAAATAATTGAGATCATACCATGCACACTTTCAGACCACAATGCTATGAAACTTGAAATCAACCACAGGAAAAAGTCTGGAAAACCTCCAAAAGCATGGAGGTTAAAGAAAACCCTACTAAAGAATGAATGGGCCAAACAGACAATTAGAGAAGAAATTTTAAAAAATATATGGAAACAAATGAAAATGAAAAGACAACAATCCAAACGCTTTGGGATGCAGCAAAGGCAGCCCTGAGAGGAAAATACATTGCAATCCAGGCATATCTCAAGAAACAAGCAAAATCCCAAATACAAAATGTAACAGCACACCTAAAGGAAATAGAAGCAGAACAGCAAAGACAGCCTAAATCCAGCAGAAGAAGAGAAATCATAAAGATCAGAGCAGAAATAAACAATATAGAATCTAAAAAAACTATAGAGCAGATCAATGAAACCAAAAGTTGTTATTTTGAAAAACAGAATTGATAAAAGTCTAGCCAGGCTTCTCAAAAAGAAAAGGGAGATGACCCAAATAGGTAAAATCATGAATGAAAAAGGAATTATTACAACCAATCCCTCAGAAGTACAAGCAATTATCAGGGAATATTATGAAAAATTATGTGCCAACAAACTGGACAACCTGGAAGAAATGGAAAAATTCCTAGGCACCCACACACTTTCAAAACTCAAACAGGAAGAAACAGAAAACTTGAACAGACCCCATAACCAGCAAAGAAATTAAATCAGTTATCAAAAATCTCCCAACAAATAAGAGTCCAAGACCAGATGGCTTCCCTGGGGAATGCTACCAGACATTTAAAGCAGAGATAATACCTATCCTTCTCAAGCTGTTCCAAAAAATAGAAAGGGAAGGAAAACTTCCAGACTCATTCTATGAAGCCAGCATTACTTTGATTCCTAAACCAGACAGAGACCCAGCAAAAAAAGAGAACTATAGGCCAATGTCCCTGATGAATATGGAAGCAAAAATTCTCAATAAGATACTAGCAAATCGAATTCAACAGCATATAAAAAGAATTATTCACCATGATCAAATGGGATTCATTCCTGGGCTGCAGGGCTGGTTCAACATTCGCAAGTCAATCAATGTGATACATCATATTAAAAAAATAGAAGATAAGAACCATATGATTTTGTCAATAGATGCAGAAAAAAACATTTGACAAAATTCAGCATGCTTTCTTAATAAAAACCCTCGAGAAAGTTGGGATAGAATGAACATACTTAAACATTATAAAAGCCATTTATGAAAAGCCCACAGGTAACATCATCCTCAATGGGGAAAAACTGAGAGCTTTTTCCTTGAGATCAGGAACACGACAGGGATGTCCACTCTCACCGCTGTTGTTTAACATAGAGTTGGAAGTTCCAGCATCAGCAATCAGACAACAAAAGGAAATCAAAGGCATCAAAATTGGCAAAGATGAAGTTAAGCTTTCACTTTTTGCAGATGACATGATATTATACATGGAAAATCCGATAGACTCCACCAGAAGTCTGCTAGTACTGATACATAAATTCAGCAAAGTCATAGGATACAAAATTAATGTACAGAAATCAGTTGCCTTCTTATACACTAATAATAAAGCAACAGAAAGACAAATAAAGAAACTGATCCCATTCACAATTACACCAAGAATCATAAAATTCCTAGGAATAAACCTAACCAAAGATGTAAGAGATCAGTATACTGAAAACTATAGAAAGCTTATGAAGGAAATTGAAGAAGATACAAAGAAATGGGAAAACATTCCCTGCTCATGGATTGGAAGAATAAATATTGTCAAAATGTCAATACTACCCAAAGCTATCTACACATTCAATGCAATCCCAATCAAAATTGCACCAGCATTCTTCTCGAAAGTAGAACAAGCAATCCTAAAATTCATATGGAACCACAAAAGGCCCCGAATAGCCAAAGTAATTTTGAAGAAGAAGACCAAAGCAGGAGGCATCACAATCCCAGACTTTAGCCTCTACTACAAAGCTGTCATCATCAAGACAGCATGGTATTGGCACAAAAACAGACACATAGCCAATGGAATAGAATAGAGACCCCAGAACTAGACCCACAAACGTATGGCCAACTCATCTTTGACAAAGCAGGAAAGAACATCTAATGGAAAAAAGACAGTCTCTTTAACAAATGGTGCTGGGAGAACTGGACAGCAACATGCAGAAGAATGAAACTAGACCACTTTCTTACACCATTCACAAAGATAAACTCAAAATGGATGAAGGACCTGAATGTGAGACAGGAAGCCATCAAAAACCTAGAGGAGAAAGCAGGAAGAAACCTCTCTGACCTCAGCCACAGCAATTTCTTACTCAACACATCTCCAAGGGCAAAGGAAATAAAAGCAAAAAATGAACTATTCGGACCTCATCAAGATAAAAAGCTTCCACACTGCAAAGGAAACAATCAACAAAACTAAAAGGAATGGGAAAAGATATTTGCAAATGACATATTGGACCAAGGGCTAGTATCCAAAATCTATAAAGAACTCACCAAACTCCACACTCGAAAAACAAATAACCCAGTGAAGAAATGGTCAGAAAACATGAATAGAAACTTCTCTAAAGAAGACATCCAGATGGCCACAGGCACATGAAAAGATGCTCAACGTCACTCCTCATCAGGGAAATACAAATCAAAACCATACTCAGATACGACCTCATGCCAGTCAGAGTGGCTAAAATGAACAAATCAGGAGACTATACATGCTGGAGAGGATGTGGAGAAATGGGAACCCTCTTGCACTGTTGGTGGGAATGCAAACTGGTGCAGCCACTCTGGAAAACAGTGTGGAGGTTCCTCAAAAAATTAAAAATAGATCTATCCTATGACCCAGTAATAGCTGCTAGGAATTTACGCAAGGGATACAGGAGTGCTGATGCATAGGGGCACTTGTACCCCAATATTTATGGCAGCACTTTCAACAATAGTCAAATTATGGAAAGAGCCTAAATGTCCATCAACTGATGTATGGATAAAGAAATTGTGGTTTATATACACAATGGAATACTACGTGGCAATGAGAAAGAATGAAATATTGCCTTTTGTAGCAACGTGGATGGAACTGGAGAGTGTTATGCTAAGTGAAATAAGTCTAACAGAGAAAGAAAGATACCATACGTTTTCACTCTTATGTGGATCCTGAGAAACTTAACAGAAGATCATGCGGGAGGGGAAGGAGGAAAAAAAAAAGTTAGAGATGAGGTGGGGAGCCAAACCATAAGAGACTCTTAAAAACTGAGAACAAACTGAGGGTTGATGGGGGGTGGATGGGGCAGGAGGGCGGGTGATGGGCTTTGAGGAGGGCACCTGCTGGGATGAGCACTGGGTGTTGTATGGAAACCAATTAGACAATAAATTTCATATTAAAAAATAAATAACGTGGCTATAATATGCAGCATTACCATCTGCAAAGTATAGAAGTTTGATTTACTTTGTATCCTTGCCAGCACCTGTTAATGTCTTTTGAAATTTTATTTTAGCTAGTTAATGTAGTGTAGTGGTCAACATTGTGGTTTTACTTTTCAAATTTTTATTAATGGTGACTGATGTTGAACATCTCTTTATGTCATTATTTGGCATATGTATGCTGTTGTAATTGTGGAGCCTGTGCACATTTTTAAGTGAGTTAATTATTGACTTTGGTATTTTTTAATGTATTATGGAAAATGTTTTATCACATATGTGTTTGCAATTATTTTCCCCAAGTTTATGAATTTTCTTTTCATTTTATGTTTCTTATAAAAGACATAATATATTTAATAAAATGTATCATTATCTATATTAAATATATAGTTATTACATATATATTTCTTTTGTCTCCATCATTTATGAAGAATTCTTCTTTTAAATGTCTTTTAAAAAAGCTTAATTGATTTGACATGTTTTTCCTTACTGAAATTGATATGTTATGCTTTAAATTTCCCTTTAAGCACTTTATTAGCGACATCCTACAAGTTTTGAAATATCCTGGCTTTTTAAATTTTATTAAGGTTAAAATCAACACAAGAAGAAACAACAGATGTTGGCAAGGGTGTGGAGAAAAGGGACCCCTCTTTCACTGTTGGTAGGAATGCAAACTGGTGCTGCCCATCTGGAAAAGAGTACGTAGGTTTTTAAAAGGTTAAAAATAGAACTACCCTATGATCCAGCAATTGCACACTAGATATTTAACCAAAGATTACAAAAGTACTAATTCAAGAGGATAACAAGTACCCTGGTGTTTGTAGTAACAGTGTCAACAATGCCCAAATTATGGAAATAGCTCGTGTCCATAGGCTGATAAATGGATTAGAAAGTGCAATGAAAAAGAATGAAGTCTTGCCATTCGTGATGATATGAATGGAGCTAGAGAGTATCACGCTAAGCAAAATAAGTCAGTCAGAAAAAGACAAATACTATATGATTTCACTCATAAATGGAATTTAAGAAACAAAACAAGCAAAGGGGAAACAAAAAAAGAGGGGCAAACCAGGAAACAGGTTCTTAACTATAGAGAACAAACTGATGGTTACTAGAGAGGAGATAGGTGGGAGGATGGGTGAAATGGGTGATGGGGAGTAAGGAGTGCATTTGTGATGAGCCCTGGGTGTTATATGGAATGTCGAATCACTAGAATGTTCACCTGAAACTAGTATTACACTGTATGTTAACTAACTGGAATTTAAATAAAAATTTAAAGTAAGATAAACTAAAATAAAAAATCTAATCTAATCCAATCTAATCTAATCTAATCTACTCTATTATGGTACTTCTTCTGTGACCCAGGTCTAAGAGTTTTTTAAATTTTTAAATATTTATGGATATTCAGGTTTTTCTCTCTCATTAGTTACTCATTTAAATCTGTTATAGTTAGAGAAATATGGTATAATTTGTCTTCTTAAATATACTATGACTCATGTTACTGCCCAGAATGTGGCCTTCTCACTGCATCTTATATGTGTGTTTGAAAAGAAAGTCTTTGCTGATATTATTGGGAGGGATGTTAAAGTTCACTGTTGTAATTGTGTAATTACTGATATTTTTTTATAAATCAGTTTATAAGCTTTTCAGTTTATCAGTTTATAAATTTTTGCGTAATCTATTTTGAAGTCTGTCTACACATTTATTATTGTTGCATTTTCTATGTGATTTGGCCCTTTTTCATTATATAGTTTCTTTTTCTCTGGTAATATTCCTTGTTCTGAAGTCTACGTTATCTGATGTTAATTTAGCCAGTCCATATTTTTTATAATTAGTGTTCTCATGGTAAATATTGTATATTCTTTTACATTCAACCTATCTCTATCTTACTATTCAAGATGAATTTATTTTATGTCACATGTAGTCAGTTCGTACTTTGTTACCATTCTGGTACAGGGCAAGTGAAGATACTAGGCTTCATAGTGTTTGGAAGTTTACTTATTTGATAATTAACTCTAAAAATATAATGAAATTTACTATAAGCTTACTATAGTTTTCATTATCAGTTTTAGTTATGGTGATAAATCTACCTAATCAAACTAAAAATCAAAATTAAAACTTTGTTCTTTACATTTATAGACTTTATTTATACTGACTTTAGCAAATGAAATACTATGTAAAGTCTACCAAAGCTATTTTTTTTAGTTTCCTGTATTGGTTTATTTCTTCCAATGGCACAATTTGTTTTCAATTGTGATTTTGCAATCACACTTTGCGGTTGCAAACTTAGAATGCACATTTGCACTACACAGCAGACATATACAATATTTGAGGGGATGGAATTGGAAAGGACCACTACGAGCCATATGATCTTAAATGATATTTTAGTTTTTGTGTATCTTGTCATATAGTTTTATCATCCTTTTCCCAATGCTGTGGAACTTTAAGATAAATTCAGTATTAGACGTATGAGTCCACTGCTGATATGTGTGTGCGTGTGTGTATATACCTGATATAAATGATATCTCTACTTATGCACAGTGCTGTGCTTCCCACCACTGTGTTCTCTGTTCGTATGGATATACCACAGGTGTTTTATCTCTTCCCTTGTAGTTGTCCTACTCCTATTTTAAGAATGGAAACCAGCTAGGTTTTAGAGTTTTAGCATCAAATGAAACTGCTATCATCCAAGATAAGTTATGGAAGCGATCAATGTGTTGTGCTTAAAAAGGTGAATATAAATGTTTACTAAAAGAAATCAGGAGAAATGTTGAATGAATACAGGAGTCTTCCATTTTAAGAAATTAGGACTGGAGGCATATGCCTTCTTTGTGACCCTTTATTCTCATTACATAACTGACCTACGAGAAAATAAAAGTGAGAAAACTCAATCTCCACTCAATTTCCTTTCTGTATGTCCCACTCACCTCCCCACCCCCAGGTATCTATGATTCTTTGTTGGTGGTGGTGGGAGGCAGGAAAATAAGGTAAAATGTCCTCAAATGGAAACGCAAGCTAGATAATACTTTCTTTGATTAACTCAGTCCATTAAAAACTATTCACACACAAGAATACAAACACACACACAAATGCACAAAGCAATAAAAACATGCCTTTTTCTAAGATGCAGAATGCATGTTTGGAGGAGTAATCAAAAAGTCAGGAAGTAACACCATGTAAAAAGAATGCCACGCAGAAAATCAGAAGGTGTCATGTACACAGGAAGGGGTTATATACAGAAGATATACCTAGTATCCAAGGGAGCTAGGAAATGCTGAACAGCATTCAGCTTGAAACAGTCGTTTGCAGTTAACTGAGGAGATGCCATTTTATAGATTATGTCTTAATGGTCCAGAATTTAGATGTACCACTTTGTTTCTGGCACTGATCTTGACTCACTTAATTCTTATTAAAATGATGCATCTTTGTGATTCTCATAGTGATTGTGACTGAATATGGGTCAAGTGTATAATTGTTTCAGGGACCAGTGAATAATCTCCTCTATTATCTGAAAGCTTATAAATTTCATTGCCTTCAGTAAGCGTAGATTTTTGTTATATGACTTTTTTTTTTTTTTTTTTTGGTATTACCCTGGATTTAAGCAGTAAATGATTCAGTAAAGCAGACTTATAAACTGTAATACTTTCTAATGGTTAAAAATAATTACAGATGTGTTTCTTCCATTGGTGTTTATACTACAAAAAAAGTCAGATATACATACATGAAAACCAAAACTTTTAAAAACAGGTGGTCATAGGGGCGCCTGGGTGGCTCAGTCGGTTAAGCGGCCGACTTCGGCTCAGGTCATGATCTCACGGTTCGTGAGTTCAAGCCCCGCGTCGGGCTCTGTGCTGACAGCTCAGAGCCTGGAGCCTGTTTCAGATTCTGTGTCTCTCTCTCTCTCTCTCTGACCCTCCCCCGTTCATGCTCTGTCTCTCTCTGTCTCAAAAATAAATAAACGTTAAAAAAAATTAAAAAAAAATAGGTGGTCATAAAACTTATCATGTGAAAGACTGAGAGCTGTATTTCTGTTGGAATTCCAAGAGGCATAGCAGGGAATTGAATGGTACTGATGAGGCCAGGAACAGGGTGTAAAGTTAGAGTAGGGGACAGAAACGACTAAATGTAGCCATACCTTTCAAGAAAAATTGTTAATTATTTGTATTAACTAATTTGCCATCAATTCCAACTTTCCTCCTAAAGGCATAATTCTTTAAAAAGAAGGATTGCTACTGAACCTTTGTTCTCAAAGGGACTCGAATAGCGACTTTATACTTAAAATTCAACATGACAATCATACGTTTTAAGTCCAAAGCATTCTGTGGACATTACATGTCCAAACACATTTTTGCTAACATTTTTAATAAATATTCTGTATCCGGAATGTGTATATGTCCACATGCTTTTGTGGTCTGTAATTCAGAACACTTCTGTGGTGTCAGATCTCCCCACTCCAGTGAGTTCATCTTTTCTGTGCTCAGCAAACTGGAAGCTAGCCAGGATGTCTTCTCGATAACAGTATTTCAGTGTAAGTTTTAATCATGATAACATCTATTCATTATTAAATTATGCAAGACATTTCAGAACGGTGCAAGGGAAATCGGATGACCTGAGTTGTATTTCTGGTTATGACATGAACTACTGGAGAGTGAGCACATCATATAACATTACTCTTGAAACTGTTTCCATCTCTGTCAGATTAAATTATGGGAGAAAAAATTTATTTCTGAAACTCAGTTCAAAAGTACTTGATACTGGGTGACTCAGTTGATTCACCGTCTGACTCTTTTTTTGTTTGAGGGGGTGCACAACTGGGGGAGGGGCAGCGAGGGGGACAGAGGATCTGAAGGCTATGTGCCGACAGGCTGACAGTAAGGAGCTGACGTGGGGCTCAGACTCATGAACCACGAGATCATGACCTGAGCCAAAGTCTGATGCTTAACCAACTGAGCCACTCAGGTACCCCAAGTGTCTGACTCTTGATTTCAGTTCAGGGCTCGTCTTGTGGCTCATGGGTTCGAGCCCCATGCTGGGGTCTGTGCTGACAGTAATACTATTTCTTTTTAAGTTTATTTATTTTATTTTGAGAGAGAGCATGCATGAGCAGGGGAGGGGCAGAGAGAGGGAGAGACAGAATCCCAAGAAGGCTCTGCACTGTCATTGCGGAGCCGGACATGGGGCTCTAACCCATATGTTCGTGCTAAGGCCAGGCACAATTTCTCCCTTAGGCACCATAGGCACAGAGCTTAGGGTCCCCCTTACTTTGGGGGAGGGGCCCATGGAAGTGTTTTTATTTCTTTTAAAATCAGAGACAAAAAGTAAACTTTTATATCAAAGACAATTCTTTAATATGTAATATTAATATATGTGTCCTTATATGAATGCCATTGTAAAATATGTTTGCTATTATGTTTTATCGAGGAAAAAGTCCTCAAGGGGCCCATGGAAGTCATAAGACCAACCTGGCTAAGATAGAGAAGGCTGTGGCTGAAGAATTAGATGGCTTGGACTCTGCATTATAACAGGCCTGGACCTAAGTTTAGGTTTGAGCTTAGACATCTTAAGAAATTATGTCATACAATCAAAATGAAATGATTCCATTTTATCATGCTCGTTTTTTTTTGTACATGAGCTTTGTACAGTTGTTTCCCTGTTTGTGACCCATTGCATATTCATGATCCGTCATTCCAATTCATGGAAAACAATTCCATCCCACTATGTTGCCAGAACTCAGTTTAACCACTGCACATGCTTGCATACAATATGCACAAGTGTTCACAAGATGACACTCTGTCTCCTCTTCCCTGTGTGTCATCTACGATATGATTTCCTGCAAAAAGATTTCTCAGAGCTTCCATGTTTGGATTCGGGGCTCTTTTCACCCATCAACACTGTTAATTCTTAGATAGTGAGAATCATTTCAGCTTTGTTCACATTTGACAGCCTCCACACAGTAGAATGTATGGCACACAGACAGTGCTCCATGAACGTTGCTGAGAGAACAATCCTGAACCTCAGTGACTGCATCGACGTAGTGAAAATTCTAAACACAGTCCATTGAAATGTGTGGGAAAAAAATACATCCACAAGCAAATATTGGTACACCTAGTGCATTGGGATGCTTATTATAATATAGCTTAATATTTTAAGTAGCTACAAAACTCACACTATGTCTTAGAGTGCATACTTAAGCATCGATACCTTTAAGACTTAAAAACATGAATAAATATTAGAAAATAAAGAAATAAACCTTTTATTGTCTTTTTGGTTCAGTTTGAAATATATGATGAAAATACTATTTAACATTGAGCCAAGCATTATGAAAAATAGAAAATAAATTACAATCTAGTCCCTTTCTGCCCCCAAGAAAATGAAATTTAACGCAACACTATTCCAATTTTATATTCCAGCTACAGATGCATAATTTAGGAGTTAATCCTTTTTTATGTAATGGGCCTCCATATAGAGATAAGATAGGCTATCTCCAAATGGGCTTTTTTAGTATTGTGCAAATATTGAAGCATAATTAGAATTAAAAGTTAGTGCTGATAAAAGTGTCTGCTTCTTTTATTTAAGCCTGACCATCTCATAAATGCATGCCAAAAAGATCTGTCTAATGATGACTGCGCTAATCCACATGTAATCCACTATATTTATAAATTAAGTATATCTTTATGACCGATAATATATTTCCACGTTTGTACCTTTGAATAATTTTACAAATTAATGTCATGTCTCTTTGTACTTTTAGGTTTACCAGCAAGAACACAGATTGCTGTATAGTAAATCCCGATTTAGTGCATATACTACACATTCACATAGTAGGACACTCTGAAGTGTGTTGTGATTGTTTGCACGCTATTTATTCGTACATGCACAGGTCTTCACATAAGTAACTTTGAAAGGAAATGATCTTTAAGGGGTTTTTCCTTCTAGCTATAGAAGTTTTTCCTTGATGTTCTTCCAAGAATGCATTAAATGAGGAATGACACCCTACCTTGGTAAGGAATTCCTAATAAAATTCTCAAGCTCTTTCTCCCCATCTCTTCATTCATTGCTTTTCAGAAGCAGTTTAAGCCCTGGATCAAAGACAATTGGGTACCAGATGGGTTTTATCCTAACATCTTTAAGTTACCCTGAGAGCATTCTTGCTACCAATTTCCACACAGTGAAATAAATCCTAGCTACAGTAGAATGAGACTTCCAGGAAGCAGCAGGTGTAATGTCACAGCTGTATTAGCACTGCTAACTTGATCGAGGATCACGTTACATCTGGGACTGTCACAGTCGCTACTGAAGTTACAAAGGCTGCTGAGAGTGAAGCAAAAACTCTTGGGTGCCATTCTTTAGCTTATTAATGGGAATCTTAGAGAAAATGGCCACACTAACTTATGTGTCTCACTCACCAATGCTTCTCTTTACTCCTGCCACATGCTTTATCGATCCACTGCACCCAGTTTTTGTGTGCTTTGTCTGTTTTTGCTAATTATCATGTTAAAATGTTAGCATGTGGCTTAGCTGGAGAAGTATATTACTGGTTTGCGTGCAGGTCACACTCTGGGGGAATAAAATTCATTTCAAAGGGCTTTGCTTAGAGGGAAATTTTAATCTGAGAAGAGTAACAAGGATTGGAGCTTCTTGGAATTCTGTCTGCATTTGTAACATTCCTAGCAATGTTTGATAACTTATCTGATACTTTGTGTTACGTATTTCATTTAAAAATCATATATTGATTTCCTATTTGACTGATGTTTTATGTGAGTTCTGTGATGTTGTATATAAACAGGATATGAGCATAAAACGGTACAAATGGTCGTTGATGCCATGTTGTACATTTTAGAAAAATAAATCGTTTCCTTTTCATTGAAATATTTTAGAATAATAATATTCAATTCCAAAAATATTTATTGAATATTTTGTGCAATCCATTTATGTGTAACTTTTGATTCAAGACATAAAACCATGCTTTAAACCTACAATCTAAACAGAGATACATATGCAAACACATACTTAAAATAGAGTGATAATGTTCAATTTAGAATTATATATTTCCTATGACATTAGAGCACAGTAGGTAATGTGTAATGAATGCTTGGAAAATAGGATTAAGCATATGGACTCATATTATTTGAGTCCTAAGTGTAGGGCTTTGATTCAGTTATTTCACATAGTGCTTTTTACCAGATGCATAAAATGGTATCAGATGCATAAAAAGGAAGTATTTAGTATGCGCTGGCTCACTTAAATTGTATAAACATACCTGAAAAATGTTCTTTTCTTTCTCAATGTTGAAATTTCATTAGGCTGTATTGGTGCTATAAACCTCTAAAGGATTAAAATTATTCATCCATAGAGCCTTGGATTGGGTCTTAATAATCTTCAGGATTTTCTATTGTTATAAATGGTAAAATTAAAGAAAATTTAGGAAAATGGTACATTAAAATCTCAACATAATCAGCTGACTGAAGAATGACTAATTCCTTTTATTAGCCAAGGATGGATTACAGCTCAATGGATCATCTGTGATGTGTAGAGACCTAATTAATTATTGAGATGAGTCAAAATGTCTATTATATTTTGTGATCTGCCATTCTTTGCTTACATATATAAATAAAATTAATATGTTTTAGAGAAAAATGGTTTTGATAAATATTTTAGAAGAATAATGAAACTCTGTGATTGTAAAAGTGAAATGAAATCCAAACATTTGAAAACGTAAATCTAAAGGAAAACAGAGTTTGTAGCATGATCAGAATAATTGCTGTAGTGTACTGACTTTAATCAAACAGATCTTTCAGATTAAAAAAAAAATTCTGGAATAAACTTGATTATTTGGAAATAATCATTATCTTCCCGCAATAATCACCTTATATTTTATTTTCCTGAAAGTGTAACAGGACACATACCTGAGCTGTGAGTCGTTAAACAAGGGAAAGTCATAAACACATTCTGAAGATGACTTAGGTTTAGAGAGTCCTTCGATTTTTCTATTCAAAGTGTGTAGGCCAGCCTCATTGGCCTTACAGGGGAGCTTGTTAGAAGTGAGGAGTATTGTGCCCCACCCAAACCCACTAAATGAGAACACTGACTTCTAACAGGAGCCCCAGGAGATGTAAATGTACATTAAGGTTTGCAAAACACTGGTCTAAAGGAATTACGGGAATGCAGAATGAATGCTCAGCGATGGTTCAATGATTCTTGTGATACTCATGTGAAATTATTTTTGAGATTAAAATACGTTACTGGGGTTTTGAAAGGGCTTCTTGAAAATAAATTTATTAACTGGAAATAAAATTATATAATTTCATTAATTTTTAGCATTTTCATGGCAAGAAATAGTTTAACTTTGGTCTCAGCCCATTTGAGTCCTTCTAATTATAGTTCCGTTTACAATGATATTTTCATATTCTAAACTTTAGCCTTTATTTTTCACCAGAAATAACCCAACCGATTCAGAAAGACTTTTTTAAAACATATTTTTTACTTAATAAAGAAATGTTGGAGTGCCTAGTTGGGCTCAATTGGTTAAGCATCTGACTTGATTTCAGCTCAGGTCATGATCTCATGGTTTTGGGGATCGGGCATCATGTCTCTCTCTCTCTCCCTCACTATCTGCCCCTCCCCCACTTGTATGTGAGTGCTCTCTCTCTCTCTCTCTCTCTCAAAAATGCATAAATAAACTTAAAAAAAAAGAAATGTTTACTCACACACCTATATATACACAGTAACAATTCACTAGTGAGGGAAATTCAATAAAGTATAAATACCTAGACAAGATTCAGAATTATGTATTAGTGAGGGAGTAGTTTATGTACATAAAAAGTTACATATCAGGCTTGAAACTAAATAACCAATCAGAAATAATGTAAAAAATATATATTTTTAAATATCACTTGGTTCCATGTTATTATCCTGGTAGTTAAATATATTTAAAATTTTTAATTGATTTGGGTCAGGGTGAAGTGGTTTTTGGAAAATTAATTTAGCTAATACCCCGCAGGATATATTTTAAGTAAAAAAAAATGAAGGTTAAGGAAACCTGTTAGTGTACATTTTTTGCATGAAATGATGACATAAAATAGTGTGTTGGTTCGCTTGCTCTCTGACTCTCTCAAAAAAAAAAAAACAAAAACATAAGGGTTCCTGGGTGGCTGAGTTGGTTAAGAGTCAACTCTTAATTTCGACTTAGGACTCGGGTCATGATCTCAAGGTTGTGAGACCCAGCCCTACATCAGGCTCCCTGCTGAGTGTGGAAACTGCTTAAGATTCTTTCTGTCCCTCTTCCCTTCCCCTGCTCACTTTCACTCTTTCTCTTTCTCTTTCATAAAAAAATAAATAAATAAATAAGTAAAATAGTGTGTTGTCACATACAATAGGAAGAAAAACAAAAAAAAGAGCTGACCACTATGAAGAAGAAAACAAAAACAAGGGTATATATTGACAGACTATGTTGGAGATGGGCTTGAATTAATGGAAGTGTCAAAGATGTTCCACATTTTGAGTTTAGTGAAAGAATATTTATTTGTGATATTTATAATGAAAGAGCAATATGTTGAAAAGTCTAAAACTGGGTTTCTAGCTGCATAGACCATACCCAGGAAGAATTTACATGGGACAAATTAACTGTTGGTTTGTTTCATACAATTCTCTATTTTTATTTTATGTGTGTGTTTATGAATTGTTTATTTTTTGCAGCATTTTTAGGTTTCCAAGAAATTTAAGAGGAAGGAACAGAGATTTCTAAAATACATAGCCTCTCCCATTAACATTGCTTACCAGAATGGTATATTTTCTTACCAAGGAATAACCTATATTGATGCATCACAATTGCTCAAAGTCCATAGTTTACCTTATGGTTCACTCTTGGTGTTATACATTCTATGGGTTTAGACAAATATATAAGGATGGATGTGTAAGGTTTTGGAGGATTCTACTGGTATATCTTCTTGATCAAAGACTCTTTTCTCAGCCATGTCCAGTCTACTAATGAGCCTAATCTTTTATGTGACAGTGTTCTTTATTTCTTGCATTTCTTTTTAGTTCTTTCTTAGGATTTCATCTCTTTACTTATGTTGCCCATCTGTTGTTAATATGCTATCTACCTAATTCATCAGAACACTTAATATATTGACCACAGTTACTTTAAATTCCAAGTCTGATCATTCCAACATTCCTGCCATGTCTGATTCTGATGCTTGCTGAGTCTCTCCAGTTTGTGTTGTTTTTTTTTTTTTTTTTTTTTTTTTTTTTGTCTTTTGGTATCCCTTGTAATTTTCTTCTTGATAGCTGGTTATATTGTACTGGAAATGGAACTGCTGTAAATGTTCCTGTAGTAATGGGATGTTTAAGTGTGGGGACGGGGGAAGTGTTCTATAGCCTCTGATTAGTAACTGTCTTTTAGTGAGCCTATGCCCCTATACTGTGAACTTCACAAGCATTCCTCATTTTTTTTTTCCCTCTGTAGGAGAAACCTGAAGGCTATATGGGATTGAATTCTGTATTTCCCTTCCCTCAGGTCAGTTAGGCTTTGATAATACTCCAAGTTAGGCTCTGGTTAACTAGTTTCCCTGAGGGCAGACCTTGTTAGGAACACAGTGTTCGGAGGCATTTCAAAATATTTCCTTCCCTGTTGAAAGCATATGGGGATTTTTATGACATTTTACTGTAGGAAACTGGTGAGTCCCCCATAGGTAAATCTCCAAGTATTGAGGAGCACCTCCCCAAACAGCATGGCTGGGTCTCCTGGAGTTTTTAATTTTGAGAGTTGTGTGCACTAAGCCTCCATTAATTTGTCAATTATAGTTCAGTTTTCCTCTACCATTACTGGTTCTAAGATGGTTTCTGCTCCTGAGTCTCTGCTGGTAAGTCTTGTTTCCTTCTATTCACATGTCTCTCTCTCCAATCTTGGGAACAGTAGTTTGCCCAGAGTCCTTCTGTCTCTTATGGATCCAAGAAGAATTGCTGGTTTTTTAATCTGTTCAAGTTTGTGTTGTGTTAGCTTGGAGTGGTAATTTCAAGCTCCTTACATGTGAAACCAAAAAATATCATTCTTTTTTATTGTTTAGTAACATAGCATTGTACAGATATACTCTAATTTGTTTATCCATTCACCTGTAACATTTGGCTTATTTCCAGGTTTTTTCTCTTATCCATAAACTTCTGTAAACATTCATATACAACGTTTAAATGAGCATATACTTTCATTCCTCTTTTATAAATACCTGGGAGCAGAAGACTGGATTATATTATAGATGTACTTTTACTGTTTTAAGCATCTACCAATCCTATTGCTACTGTAACAACTTACCACAAACCAAGTGACTTAAGACAACATAGATTTATGTTGCTGCATATCTAGAAGTCAAAGTCTAAAATCAAGGTGTCGAGGGGCCGTGTTCCATCTGGAAGCCACAGGGGAGAATCCACTGCTTTCCTTTTATAGTTTCTAAGCTTCCTGCATGCTGGCTGCTGCCCTCTTGCTCAGGGCACTCAGACCCCTTGCTTCTGTGATCTTATCTCTTACTATTGACTCTGATCCTCCTGCCTTCTTCCTACAAGGATCCTTATGATTACAATGATCCCACTTAAATAATCCAAAATACTCTCTTGAAATCTCTACAATCTTTCAATTAATAACATCTTCAAAGTCCCTTTTACATATTTACAGATTCCACAGGTACCAGGGATTAGAATGTGAATGTCTTTGAGGTGTCATTATTTCAGTCTACCACATTATCTTCCAAGGAGATTATATAATTTTACATTCCCATTAATAGTGTAGAATTGTTCTAGTTCCTCCACATTCTCACTAACACTCGTTAATAGTCACTTTATTTATTTATTTATTTATTTATTTATTTATTTATTTATTGAGAGAGTGTGTGAGCAAGCAGGGGAGGGGCAGTGGGAGAAAAAGAGAAAAAAGAGAGAGAGAATCTTAAGCAGCACTGAGATTCCACCTTAAGACATGAGATCATAACCTGAGCTGAAATCAAGAGTTGGACACTTAACCAAATAAGCCACCTATGTGCCCCAATAGTTAGTCATTTTAATTTGCGTATCTCAGATAACGAACAACGTTGGATACCTTTTCATGTACATTTTTGCTTTCTATAGGTAAAAATGTCGGTTCAAATACTTTCCCCATTTTTTATTGGACTTTATGCTTTTTGATTTTTGGATTTTGAGCATTCTTTGTATATTATAGATATGTCTATAACCAAATATAATATGATATTATATATTGTTGGCTTGTCTTTTTTTAAAATATATTTAAACATATTTTAATGATTTAAAATCATTATTAAGTAATGTATTTAACAGTGTTCAAGCTCATCAAGTTGTATAAATTAAACATGAACAGATTTTTGTATCTCAATCATATCTCAATAAAGTGGTTTAGAAATAAAAATAACAACAAAATATGAAAATATTAGGGTGATATTTGATAAAAAGTAAGCAAGATCTGTACACTGAAATCTCTAAAACATTACTGAGATGAACTCATTGATGTAGAGATATATAGGGTTTTTAGGTCAGAAGAGTCAATGTTGCTGTGATGGCCATTTTCCCCAAATTTATCTAAAGATTCAATGCAATCCCAGTCAAATCCTCACAGGCTTTTATATAGAAATTTCAAGGTAATTATAAAATTTAAATATAAAATGCAAATGTAGACATATATAGACACACATATGTAGACAAACTGATTTTTGACAAAAGCACAGAGGCAATACAGAGGAGAAAGAATGGACTTTTCAACAAATGGAGCTTGGGAAACTAGATATTCATATGCAAAACAAAGAACTTCAATTCATATCTCACACTATATACAAAACTTGATTCAAGTTGGATCATAGACCTAAGTGTTAGAACTAAGACAATAAACCTTTGAAAAGAAGACATGAGATGAATCTTCTTGATCTTAAGTTAGGCATAGATTTTAAGTTTATTTGAGAGAAAGAGAGAGAAAGAGAATGGGAGAAAGCACAAGGAGGCGAGAGACAGATGAAATATTGAACTAAGGTGAGATCAAGAGTCAGATGCTTAGCTGACTGAGCCACCCAGGTGTCCCCAAAGATTTTTAGATATGGGACCAAAAGCCCAATCAAATAAAGTAAAAAAAAATCATAAATCAAAATAATCAAAATTTAAAACTTTTGGGAGCACCTGGGTGGTTAAGCGTCAGACGTCAGCTCAGGTCATAATTTTGTGGTCTGTGAGTTTGAGCCCCACATCAGGCTCTGTGCTGACAGCTCAGAGCCTGGAGCCTGCTTGGGATTCTGTGTGTCCCTCTCTGCCCCTCCCCTGCTTGCTCTCTGACTCTTTCTCTCAAAAATAAATTAAAAAATCATTAAAAAAATTAAAACTTTTGCTTTTAAAAATTTTATTTAATCTTGTCATCATTTGAAATGGTTTATCAAATATTTAATTCATGTAAAATATATTTTTAACATATTTTAATTATTTTAAATCAGTATTAAATAATACATTGTACTATAGACCCTACAGGAAACTTATTAAATAATAGAAACCAGAAAAATGATGAAAAAAAAATTCCATGCGTATGTAGAGCTCCAATTATTTACTAGCAATTTTCACAGTTATCATCTCCACCTGCTTATTCCCCAAAATATTGATGCTTAAACTTTTAAAATTATAGATAGTTATAATTGCATTGAAAGTGATCGCCAATATATCTTATAGTTGCTGGAATATATTTTTAAAATGAAAAAAAGAGATGAAATGAGAATGTTGCTTCAGTAAGTGTTAAAGCTTTCACAGAAAGTAGATACAGTAAATTATACACACTGCCCTCTAATTTTTAGGAACAGTGAAAGTTTCTGGAAATATTATCTATTGTGCCCTGTTACATAAAAAGACAAACATTGGTTTGGTACATGTTCCTATTACTTAGAATCCAAACAATTTAAGTTTCTGTAATGTCAGTGCTTTGTAAGGTAAAATCATTGTATGTATCAGATAATTTCTATACTCCAAGTATAGCAATACATGATTTTTTAATACAGTTTACATCTGTCATTTTGAATGCTTCACATGCTGTAGAGAACTCCACTGTCATTTAATACACTCAAGGGAATACTGCTTCACCATTAATCTTATCTGTAAAACATGTTTGCATTAACTTTTAAATCTTCTTAATAAAAGAAAACCGAAAAGAATAAGCAGATTGCTAACAGATTATTGTGGATGAAAGCATAAATGTCAGTGTCAATGCTGCAGGACTTAGAATGCTTGCCATATTAGAGAAAAGGAACTCAATCCTTCGGTACCAAAACTACTTTTTTATAAGAAATGTTTTATCCTATTCTGAAATAAAATCCTTACCTAACAGGAAACAAACAAAGAACAATCTATAGAGAAGATTTTAAAATAAAAACAAGATTGTGAAGATTAACAGTAATATAAACAAAGAATAAAATAAAGTAATCATGATTTCAAAAGTGTATTTCCATACATAAGTGTTGGAGCATAACTACATAGAAAAAGGAATGGTACTCAGATTTTTTAATCAACTTACAATATATTCATTTATTCAATTAAAATGTTTATTGATCATCTGCTGTAAGAGTCTGTTATACAGTAGCAAAACAACCCATGGGATTACAGCAGGGAGACAGAATGCATCCCGAATAAAATAAAGCACTTATAGTATATGGGTATATATGGAATGTTAGGGGAGGATTCAAGAAAGACCTGAAGGAGGCAAGAAGTCTAACCAAGTGGACCTCTATGTGGAAAAACATTACAAATAGAAGGAAAAAGTAGAAAGTTCTAGTTTAGGAGAGGAGAATATGAAGTGTATTGCAAGGTGAAAGAAGAAGGACACTTTGGCTGGAAAGGAGTCAGTTTTAGGAGGTGACACGGGGGATTGGGGTAAAATATGAGGTCAGAGAAGTGACCAGTAGTCATGAAATCAAGTACAGAATTGTAGGTTTTTGTAAGGCATTGGGTTTTAATTAAAGTGAGAGGAGACTTCATGTGAGTTTTTTGTTCAGATAAGTGACATAATCTGATTTATATTTAATAGGGTTACCTGGGTTGAGGAAGCAAGCAGAGGGAGGGAGGTGGAGAGCAGCCTGGAATCTATGGCCCTCCCTAGTCAGGCTGGGGCAGTGTGGAGTTCTAGTCTCAGAACTTTTCTAGTGGGAGTACAGCTGACAATGTCATTCACTCCCTCTACACAGTAGTATGAATTATATTACAAATGGATCTACTTTAGTAGTGATTTTTTTCTACTTTAAGAGGGAAGAGAGAACCTTTCAGCCAAAGGCACTTCAAGTGTTTTATTTGTTCTTCTATTGCTTTTACCTTTGAGCAGAATTAAATTGGAAGAAACTGCTGCTGTTTAAAAACATTCAAATATCATTGCATCGCACAACAGATGCATGTTTTCTGTAGCTTTAAATAAATCAATATTTTGTTTTCAGTTTTTTAATTTATGTTGTTACTCTGAAAAAATTGATGTGCAAAATTAACTTCATCCCTACTCCATATAGGGATCATAATTCCTGAAAACTGTTATAATCACAAAAGAAAAAAGAAACAAAGCTTAATATGTCTCTTCCTTAAAATTTGTCTGAAAGACATTATTTACCATGATCTTTTCATAAATTGCTGACATGTTACTAGACAAGCAATATCTTCCAAAAGTAATCATTATTTTATAAAACAGCAGGAAAGTAGGTATTTTGTTTGCTACTAATCTTTATCAATTTCATATTTAAGGTAACAGGTAACATTCATAATGTTTTCAACTGACTTTTTTTTGTTTGTTTTTTTGTTTGAAGCTTTTGGAAACATGTCCAAAACATTGATGAGATGTTGGAAACCAGTTGAAACACAGTAAAATTCAACTCAATAAAATAGGACTGCTTTCTCTTCATCCACGTTGGAAATTTTCAAGAAGTGAACTATGACAATATACCAATTTTTGCTACTGTTTCTACTCTGGGTATGCCTGCCACATTTCTGTTCTCCAGAGATAATGTTCAGAAGGACTCCTGTACCCCAGCAAAGAATTTTAGGTGCACGTGTACCTAGGAGTGATGGCAAAATTCTGCATCGTCAAAAACGTGGGTGGATGTGGAATCAATTTTTCTTACTGGAGGAATACACAGGATCTGATTACCAATACGTGGGCAAGGTAAGTTTGCACTGAAATGGCAAATATTTACATTCTTTCTTTACATGTCTTAGGAAAATTTGAAGGTTATCAAGATCATCATTCTTATAAATTTTATTCTCTAAATATCCATAAAGCAATTTTTGTTTATGGAATAGAAATTATAATTTCAAAAACCACAGAATAAATAAATACAGCATGGTAAAGGTAGAAATTCACTTGATAGAATTAATTCTGTCCATTTCCTCATGGATTAAAGAAGTACTAAAATTACGCTTTTAGAATTTGTAGTCAGAAATCAATGATAGTGAGAAAACTATACGTCAATCTGGCTACTTGAAATGACTAGATAGATAGATAGATAGATAGATAGATACATATGCAATGGTTCCCATCGCTCTTGATTTTCGCAGGGAGGAAAAGACATTTAAAAGTAGTTTAATATTCTATAGAATGAGAAAGCAAATGTCATTAAAAATATGACCTAAGGCCAAAAAAAATAGCTTTTTTATAAGAAAACTTATTTCAGATATGAGTGTTATTTACTTTTCTTAAGTCTCACTGTGGGCACATTTATATAAAGGAAAAATACATAGAAAACAAGCAGGTAGAAGTGGTTTACTTATTGCGATATGTGGACAGAGACAAGTTTCTACTCTATTCACTTATAAAAGTGAGGAAAATTAGTTGTGGTTGGGAGTCGAATGAAAAGTAACAATGAATGCTTGTGTGAACTATCTTCTATTCATTTTGAGTGTTCTTTTTTGGCACTATCTGAATGTAGTAGAAGTTAGTGTCTTAAGAAAGGTTTTGTGTTAATAGGCATGGTTATTATTTTTATGGACAGTATAAAAATATATCAAAGAAGAAAGGGAAACACTAGCAAGATAAAAGTAAATATAATCACATGTTAATACATCCTATGTTAACACTATAAAGTTATGATAGATACATTACCGTGATGGAGAATTTTGCGTTAACCTAAACTTTAATAGCTTCATCCAAACAATTAAAATGCGCTAATAATTTTTAATCCTCTAAGAAAAACTATTTTTAAAAGTTATGTAAAGTATTTTTTCATTGATTTTAAAACACTTTGATATGTTTTTTCATGTTCCAATTATTTCAGTCATCTTTAAATGTCTGCCAGTATGGCATAGATGACATTAAAGGTTAAATGTTATATCAATTATAAGGAGAAGGAAAAGTGGCAGCAATCTGAGCAATATGACCAGAAAGCACACAGTAGCAGACTTATCACAGGTCACATCTGATTGGGTGTCCAAGATCAGTGGATTAAGGTACATTTTATGGTTGTTGTGATAGGCAACTTTTAGTTAATGAAAGCAACCACATGAAAATATAATAACAGAAATCTACACCAAAGAAACTATACGGTAAATAATTTTCTTTGGTTCTTCCTGAACAAAGAGCTTATTTGGGTTATTCGTCTGTATTTCATTGATTGAATTGACCTGAGTTGCACTGGATTGAATTCCCAGAATCATCTGGTCCTGCTCGGTTCTTTGGGGGAGGGGGGGGAACTAGTCTAGAATTTAAATCCCTATGGGTAATTAAAACTGGTAATACTTGTATATGCATCTTGATATACAAACCAAATTTTATTCTTATTTACTCTGCTTGAAAAAGGCAAGTCAGAAAACTCTTTAACAAGAACAAACATAAGGAATTTATGGGATGTGTCCACTAGTTCCTTTCTATATAATATGTGCTGAATTACTAGATCAACAGAAATTTATTATATTCTGTAGCAATAAGCTTACTTCTAATGCCCAGAGTATCTATTTTTTGGTTTATATTTCAGGACCACTTTGTAGTTTGAATCATTTATTCATGTCATGACCTGTGAAATAGCTATTTAAACATTTTCCTTTTCTATAGTATAGTACTTGCATTAATTACTTATTATTTATATTGCATTAATTACTTATACAATTAAAAACCTTATTTAGATATAAACAGATTTGCAGATGTCAAAAAGGCAATGTGCAATATAGAATATTTTAATAAACATATACTACGATGGATATAAAACATTTTAAATTCCCTAAATATTCTTTCTAAAAGTACTTACAGTAAATCTAATACATATTTATCCTTTCTTTCAGAAATTTCACTTCCAGTTTTTACTACCTTTAAAGTAGGAATGTAACATTGATGCTTAATGATGTATCTAGGTTGGTTTAGATATATTAGTAATACATGTTCTAATTACTTGACATATGGAAGATAATGATAGACACCCCATTGTAGTGGGAAATATTTGAGAAGCTCAGAATAAGAAAATGGAGAGAATTACACTGATAGGGTGAGGACAAGACTGAAAGCACATGCGTGAAGAGGGAATCTTTTTTTTTTTTTTTTTAATACTAAACAATTTGCCAACCAAATCCTATAAAGAATAGATTGGTATATAATTTCTCAGATAAAAGCCCATTACTGATTAAGGGAAACAGAGGGAAAAACCTATTGCTTATCATTGGGTAAAAGCTGAGGGAAGCTTAGGAAAATCATATAATTGTGGAGCCTCTGTAGCTCAGTGGGTTAAGCAACAGGCTCTTGGTTTTGGCTCAGGTCATGATCTCATGGTTTGTGGGTTCCAGCCCTGTGTCCGGCTGTGCATTGACAGTGTGGAGCCTGCTTGAGATTCTCTACTCCCTCTCTCTCTGCCCCTCCTCACTCCCACACTCTGTCTCCCTCTCAAAAATAAATAAATAAATAAATAAATAAATAAATGCACTTAAAAAAGAAGGAAAAACATGTAATCAATGATCAGAAGACTTAGGATATAACCTTGTTTCTACTACTATTTTTCTCATAGTGGTTAAATCAACCTACTTCTCTTAGCCTTCATTCCTTCATGTATGAAATCAAACTATGATTATGTGAATGGTTTAATTTATATATTCATGTTATGTAATTATATATGTTAGTTTTATCCACATTAATTTTAATATATTCATCTTACTATATATTCATTTTTAATTTAATAATATTTTGCATTATAAAGTATATGAGAATTTTAAAATCCATTTAGAAAAAAAAGAAGAAATAAACAGAGAGAAAGAAAGAGAAAAAGAGATAGATCAGTCGCCAAATTGTCATTGCCATGACTGTTATTAAGAAACCAAGCCAAGAGGTACTCGGGTGGCTCAGTTGCTTGAGCGTCTGACTCTAGATTTCGGCTCAGGTCATGATCCCAGAGTCGTGGGATTCAGCCCTGCATCAGTCTCCATACTGAGTTTGCTTAATATTCTCTCTCTCTCTCTCTCTCTGTCTCTCCCCACCCCTTCCCACCCCCGTCCTGGCTCTTTCTCTCTAAAATTAAACAAACAAACAAGAAACAACGAAGCCAGCCAATAATGAACTCACTCAAAGCATTTCTTTGTTCAGCTCTTGAGGATCAAAACACATTTTCCTCTAACCATTCAATCAAATACATCCTGAACCAAAATATAATTGTCGTTAAGTTATTTTTTTTTCTTTTCAGTGAGATAATAACAAAATTTGCCTTTAAGAAGTTTCCTTTATAGGATAACACCATGTCACCTCGCTTTAACTTCCATAGCAAGGGGTTTAAATTTGAACTTCAAGTAATCTACTTTTGTACTATGTTGCTTTCATTTTGCATCTTTCTATAGACATATTACATTTTTCCAATTTAAGATTTGAGAATCATTATAACTATAAACTATTTTTATTTAAGTATAACTTTTAATCACGGTTTCTTATTGCCTGATTCAATCACCCTGGACAAATAATTTCAAATATCTAGGTTCCAAATATTCAAACAATATACATAATGACATTAAACTAGATACTCTTATCTATACTACACTGTCTATTAATTAACATGAATTTAAACTATAAAAAACCTAGATACTCTTGAATTTACTTTAAGCTGTAACAGATAAACAGTGGTCAAAGAAATACTAATTTTATTTACTACAAAAATTTTGTATTCACTTTATATAATAATTACTCTCAAGTGGGGAAGAGCATGTTAAAATTAGACTTTTAATAAAAACCAGATACTGAGAAAAACCCCTAACACCCCAAAAAATTAATAACATATTTGGGTAATAATAACCTGATTTTGAGTGAGCATAGTAAGACAATTCACTCCAGGAAGTGAAAATATAATAATACTTTAAAAATAATTAGGGTAACTGTCTACATTTTTTGGTACAATAAAACCATCAGGTGGTGGCAGTAAAGGGGCTGCTACTGGGATCTAGTTGGCAGAATCCAAGTTTACTGCTAAACCCCGCAATGCATAGAACAGACCTCCATAAAATTTTCTAGTTCCAAACATCAAGTGTGCTAAGATCAAGAAATACTGTCCTAGTTTGCCAGTTTTTTTTTACATTTTCCTAAATAGCTCAATCTTTATTTTAGTTCTTTCTGGGTTCTTTCTTCTGAACCTGCTCCCATTTGTAATTTTATTTCTTCCTTCCAGAGT
Organism: Panthera leo; assembly: GCF_018350215.1. Taxonomy (NCBI): domain Eukaryota; kingdom Metazoa; phylum Chordata; class Mammalia; order Carnivora; family Felidae; genus Panthera; species Panthera leo. Next base: position 219,186,021 of record NC_056679.1, read on the forward strand.
TGCCATTAGTATTCACTTTCTGAAACGGACTTCTCTTAAGATCTCCTCTCCTTCATGTCCTATCTAATCTTGAAGTCATGCATTTGGTTCCCGCCTCTTAATCATCCTTTTCTGTAGACTTATGGGCTCCACAAACCCCCTAAAAATGAAGTATGCATTCATTCTTTCAGTAAATATCTAGAAGACCCACTACTCAGATATTAATTACTCCTATTAAGTATATAGTAGAGAAAATATAATTTCTCTGCTCACGAAGTATCTGCCTTTAAGAGAAGGAGAAAATAATAATTAAAGCTAACAGGAAGTTATGGGACTCTTTTAATCTCTGATAGAGCACAGAACCCAAAAGCCACCAACAAAAAAATAAGTACCAACTATCCCCCTGTTCTATTTCTGCAGTAATTTTAAGTAAAGTGGAAATGAAATTTTGGGATTTGCATCACATAAATCAATGTTATTAAAAGTCAAGATTGGAGAGCCAAGGTATATGCTTTTATTTTTTACTTATCTGTATTTCTTTGGAGCTCTTTTGATGTACAATGCCTCATAAAAAGTGATCACTGTAAATTTCTAGAAGAAAGATCTTCCAAAAACTGAAAAAAACATGATCCATGAAAGAATAACCTAACCTTAAACAAAATTCCAGAAATACCAACTGTGCCCACCATATTAGACCAGGTTCCTTTCACCCTTAATAATGTAGGTACAATCAAGTCAAACCTGTTAACAGGGGAGAAAGAGTAGTTCTAGGATAGAGAACTATGTATCTATCTATCTAGGATAGAGAACTAGGATAGAGAGAGGAAGCTTCCCTGACCTCCCCACTGCAGTCTTCCAGGGGTGAACAGATCTGAGTCGAGCACGTGGAGAAAATGCTACATAAGAGTTCAGAAATTGCAAACATTTTAATGGATGTTAAATATTATCTTCAGAGAGTTGGATATTTTAACGACTGTAATAATACTGTTCTTGACACTAAAAATTCCGGGTTAATATTTCTTAAAAACAATCCAAATATGACCAAAAAAGACCTACATTAAACAAACAAACAAATGACAACAACAGAAAACCCTTTAACTGTTTAATATATAGAGATCTGATTTTAGTGGGCGGGGGCAGGCAGAGTGTTGGTATATGGTTATTTTCTATTTGAACCCTATTAATTGCAGCCACTAAAAGAATGAGGCATGAAACAAATAACACAGTAGACAATTTTGGATAGGAAAAGTCCTGGAAGAAAGTAAATGAGGATGATGTGACAGATATTGGCAGAGACTCCTTTAGATTAGGTGGTTCTAGACCTTCCTGATGAGGGGACATTTGGACTTTTGGATGGATCAGGACATTATTTATCTGATATGCAAAGATCACAAAATAAGACAAATCTGAATTAGAGTGCTTAAGATCTTCTTATACTAATCTTCAAGCAAGAGGTAATAAAAGCATTTTTAAATAGAAGCCTGGCCTGCGGAACATTGATAATGTTTTCCAGGCAGACCACCTCTTGGTTTTTAATTCTCAAAATGCATACAATATTTATATCTTTCAATACAATGATATTTCAGCCAGAAGTTATATAGGGAAAATATGCTTGCATCCTCAAAGCTCACTATATTTTAACAAAGCAATATTTAGGAAGGTAGTTGAGTTGCATTCCAGATGCATTTGCATTGAGGATGAAACTTCAAAACCAGGCATAGATGATTTGAAGATATCAAAGGCTGTCAAAAAGAATGTGTATCCAAGTTTTATAACAGAGAGAAGCCATACTAATTCATATTAACCTCAGGTGATCAGGTAACACGGATTTAAGCATTTTACATATTAACATTATAGCACGTTATTCATATTATACAGATTTTAGTGTACTTTGGTTACTAAATTTTAGAATTGGTTTTGAGCTTAGATGTAATGTGTGAGCATTATATTTTTTCTCATTTAAAATATTAGGAAATAGGGTCCCTTTTAGCATTTTCAAGAAAAACATCAAATGGTAAATGTTGCATGTTAAAAATAAATGACATTTATTTACAAGATAAATGGAATTAAGTATGGAATGCTCATATATAAATAACAACCACAATCATCTTTTTACTTACAAGTTTTACTGGTAGTAGTGATAACATGTTTTCTATAGTCTTCCATGAAGTTATTTGCATAACATGCTACCAAATATCAAGATTATTCATATAGGGGCGCCTGGGTGGCTCAGTTGGTTAAGCGTCCGACTTCGGCTCAGGTCATGATCTCACAGTTCAAGGGTCTGAGCCCCACATCGGGCTCTGTGCTGACAGCTCAGAGCCTGGAGCCTGCTTCAAATTCTGTGTTTCCCTCTCTCTCTGCTCCTTTCCTGCTCACACTGTCTCTCTCTCAAAAATAAACATTAAAAAAATTTAAAAAATTAAAAAATATTATTCATAAATACGTGTGACAACTTCATTTTATAACCTTCATGAAACAACTCTCACACACACACACACACACACACATACACACACCCCACCTAAACATATTTACCACACTCCACTGCCGATATTGTCCTTAAAGGATTTATGGAAAGTCTACCCTTTCATTCTCCCATTTTTTTCCCCTTGAGTTACTATCCCAGAGAGGCTGTGAATGTTGTCATCTTTTCTTTCCTACCACAGCCTGACTTTTGTATATTCCTGTTTCATGTTTACTAATTTATTAGCCCTTCCCCACAGAAACCTCTTCTCTTTTCCTGTTTCTTCAGTTAGCCACATAGCACCTCTTAAAATCTACCTCCCTATGTCACATCCCTTGAAGTTACTTTTATTGGAATATATTTTAGAAAAAAGATAATTATGGGTTTATTTTCTAAAGGTTTTTTTTCTGTGATTTTAGGCCAATGAATTCACAAAGACTAGTAATAGTTGGAAGTAGATAGAAGGGCATTCAAAATAATAATAGACTGATGACAATAAAAAATGATTAAATTTTTTTTTCTGTGCCAAATACGTTTTGGAAAACTTACTTATTATCTCAAAATATTCAAATTCAAATAAAAATTTAAAACTATAATTTAACCCATCATTTTTTCAAATATAAACTTTTAAGAAACATGATTACTTTATAATGAAGATTATGTGAAAATTGAGTAGATTTTTAACAAAAACTCGGGAGAAATCTCTGTAGATGAAAAATGTATTAAATCTCACATAAATTTGCTCAGCAGAAAGTATCTCAGCGTAATTTATCAGTAACAGGTGCATGTGTAATGGTCATGAAGCATGGGAAATTATTATTGTATTATGAATTTCTACTAAAGCCCTCTCATTTTCTTTCTTGGAGACAATACATAATTATATATTCAATTAAATTCTGTCCCCATTGTACTGAAGAATAATGTTCTCTTCAGGAAAGAAAATGAAAAAGTGGGATGTATGTTATTGTGTTTGCTCACCAATGTTTCACACTTGGTATATGTTCATATATTCAGATTCTCAGTTACCTTTTATGAAAGCATGAAAAGGAGTGAATACTTTAATAAATGTTCTGAAGTGAGTTCCTAAATATTCATAGTTAAATTTCTACATTTTTTAGTAAACAATATTATTTAACCTTAATATTTTATTAATATTATTATTACTATTGCCATTATTATTATTGCGATGCTAATTGGGTAACTGTTCCATGGCTTCTCATAATTGCAACTAAAAGCAAAAATAAAGAACAGTATGAACATGTAAGTTTCTATATAGATGGGCTAAATTTAGAGAAGGGAGCAGTAATTTTGTTGGAATATAGTTCTCTCCTTTGGTTCTCTCCTTAGAACCCTAATCCACAATAGGCAAAGGGCATTTTATGTAAATTTCAGATTCCCTCTTTCAGTAAAATTCTTTCACTTCTTTAACTTCACATTTAAAACTACACTGTATGTGTTTATGGATTACATAAAACTATTAAATTTAGAATTTTAAATTCAGATGTTAACTCTCAGTCCAGTACTAAAATTATTTTATGAAGTATGAAATTTTACAAAGTAAGAGCATATACTATTATAGACCTTTTTCTAAAGGAATATTTCCTATTTTGGTGGCTGTTTAGCTTAAATTCCATCAGTGAACTTCTCAGTTCAGTATTATGTCTTCCAAATACCCAAAAACACTCCAAGACCACTGAGTTTTGCAATTTTCCTTGACACCAATTTCGCCACAAACCTACATCAAATCTAGCAACAAATTTAGTTTGTACATATGTGTTCGACTATTCTGAGTCTAGCAGAACAGAAGGATAGAGTTGTGAATCATGAACAGACCCAGTTTCTGCATCCTTGATGTCTGAGTTTCTGAAGGGAAACAATAAATAGATAAAGCAAATATCAAGGACATGACTTTTGATTAAAAATCAAATAGCATACAAGTAGAGGCAGAGAACATCCAAGGAGAAGCGGGGTGGTGGGGTGGTGGGGAAGAAGGGCAAGACTAGGATTATTATAGAAGACAAGGGAGGGAAAAAAAACTTCAAAGAATAAGTGACTAATTTTGTTGTGTCATGCAAACTCAATCAAAAGACAGGCGTGACAATTTAAAAATCACTGTGGACCAAGGAGAGAGTTACTGTAATCATCTGAGGCAAATGGGAGTCAGTTAGTTTTGTGTTGGACAGTTTCTCAAAGGCATATTATCAATTAGACAAAATAAGTGGAGAATGAGTGATATTTTGAACTGATGAAGAGCTAGTGATAGGATATTATGATGTGGAAAAAGAGGATGTGAATGTGCAAAAACAGATGAGCTCTCTATCCTTATTAAAAATTAGAATTGAAAATATCTATCAAGGTGACAGTGAGCACCACACATAATCATAATCACTAAACAAAAAGAATACTGCCGTGTAAATCACCAAGAGAAGTAAAACAATTAAAAAAACAACACTTTTCTTGCTGCTAATACTTACACACTTCTGAAAGCAAAAAAAATTGATGTAAATATTATTACACATGGTTTTATGTGAGAATTAAATAAGATATAGTTTATAATAATCTGAAACACACTGATATATCCTGATAATGATAACTGTAAAATTTGATTTATTTATTATTACTTACAGTAACCTCATAAGATATTTTTATTATTATCTCTCATTTATAATTAAGAAAAATATGTCCTTATTGTATAAATAAGTGTTCTAAGGGCACAAATCAAGTAACTTGTAGAGCTGGAGTTCTAACCCAGAAGAGATGACTCCAGGGTATATAATAGCCAACATTACACCTCATTACACCATTATTAATAATGATATTCTTGTTGTTGTTAATATTCTGTATGTTACCTCACTGAAAACAATTATATTCTTATTTAAGAAGTATAATGATGGGGGCGCCTGGGTGGCTCAGTCGGTTGAGCGTCCGACTTCATCTCAAGTCAGGATCTCGCAGTTGACGAGTTCGAGCGCCATGTCAGGCTCTGTGCTGGCAGCTCAGAGCCTGGAGCCTACTTCAGATTCTGTGTCTCCCTCTCTTTCTGCCCCTCCCTCCCTTGCTCATGGTCTGTCTCTCTCTGTCTCAAAAATAAATAAACATTAAAAAAATATAATGATAAGTATATTAACTGTCTTTTCAGAATGATATCAATAGAAAACTAAAACTGCATGGGTAACAGGGATATTTCTATTACATCATAGAGGTGTCAAACTTATTTTGTTATGTGTTTATTATTTAATTTATATATGGAATTGATAATGCATTTACTTTGTATAAAATTTGAAGGGCAAAACAGAGTATGCAGTTAAAACTAAGACTCCCACCATGATCCTCAGGCCTTCCTAGTTCTCTTCCTAAGAAATAATTGCATTTACCAGGTGGTTTTTGGCAGTGGGTATATATTTCAAGAGACATTATGGAACTATATAACCACACATGTACGATTTGCTTTTACATAAATGGCGATGTACTTTATGCAATCTTATATAATGTCATTTTTTAACTTAAAAATATAATTTGAGAACTCTCAGTTTCAGTAAATAAGGATTTATTTAAAAATTTAGTTTCTGTATAGTTTCCTGTGGATATATCATAATTTGTTTATCATTTTCCTTTTGCAAGCAGTTATTAAAAATAATTTAATATAACATGAACTGTTATTTCACACACTGCTGGCATATCTTCAGGAATAAGATGAAAGGTGGAGATGCTGAAGCAGTCTTGAACGATTTTATACTTTAATTAGTATTGCTAAATGGTGGATGAGAGTGCTTCTTCACCATTTTATCATATCTCTATATCATCATCATCTTTTAATTCTCCCAGTCTTATGAATGAAAACATATTTCTGTTATTTTAAGTGATGATAAGCATTTCTTCATGTGCTTATTAAAGTGTTTTCCATTTCTTTAAATGAGTGTTTATATCCTTTACCAATTTTTATACTGGCAAGATAGGTTTTTTTACCCTTAACTTCCTATTAACTGACCTTTAAGTTTTTTTTTTTTTCAAATGTAATTCATACTGAAAGTTGAATAAAACATGTATATACACTTTAATGAATAAATATAAATCAATGGAAATGGAAAATTGCTAGCCTTATGAAACTTTCTCTGTGGGTATGTTAAAAACATTTCTCCTTTATGAAGGTGTCAATAGGCTTCATGTTGTGTTAATAATGCCTTGCTTTTCTTTATACTTTGAACTTGTATGTAGCCCTTGCTAAACAAGATACTATAGTTTTTTAATGTTTCTGAAATCAGGTATAATTATAGTTCATATATTATTTTGTGTCTTTTTTCCTTTGTTCAAATAGGTTTATAAAATTAACCCATTTTGTAAAGGATTTCTTTATATGAAGGTGTTTGGATTTAGTGAGATAATATTAATAATGAATATACAATAGTGTCCCTTCCCCTAGCTTTGGCTATTATTAATAATGCCCTTATGAACATCTAAATATGCATTCTGATACGTATGTATACTGAATAAGTTTAGAGTATATAATTAGGAGTAAAACTGCTGATATATATAGTGTGTGCCTAGCTTTAATTTTTCCAGAGAGTTCCATATTAGCTTCCTAAATGTTAACCAATACATATTCTCACTAGCAGTATATGAGAGTTCTGTTACTTTGGATACCCAACTTTGTTATTTAACACCCCCAACCCCCAGTCTGGTATTTTACTTAGCATTATCCTAATTAGCAGTGAGCTTTCATTTTTGTGAAAACATTTTTCGAGTATTTTACCAATTGTTTCTTTAGGTCGTCTTTTTTTTTTTTTTTTTTTTTTTCCTATTGATTGCTTCATCTCCAAATCCATAATAGTTATGGAGCAGGCACCTGTTATTTCACTAGTTCACATAACTTAACAACATATCCTATGTCATGAAGCTCATGTTTTTAGTAGGAAATTCAGGAAATTAAAAAGAAACATAATAAATATATTACTATTACAATATTTCAGAAGATGAGGAGAGCTATTAGAAAAGAAGAGATGGGGTGCCTGGGGTGCTCAGTCAGTTGAGTGTCCAACTCTTGATTTTTGGCTCAGGGCATGATCCCAGGGTCGTGGAACTAAGCCCCCAGTCAGGCTCTGTGCTAAGTGTAGAGCCTGCTTAAGATTCTCTCTCTCCTTCTGCCCCTCTCCTCCACTCTCTCTCTCACTCTCTCAAAAAAAAAAAAAAAAAAAAAAAAAAAAGGAAAAACAAGGGGAGGAATATTGGGAAATGAGACATAGAGGGTGGTGGTGGTCAGATATTTCCTCATTGATAAGGTGGTTTTTGAGCAAAGGATTTGGAGGAAGTTAAAGAGGTAACTGTATATACTGAATATATATACTGAATATATATATATATATATATATATATATATATATATATATATATACTGAAAACTCTCCAAATCAGGAAGTTCCTTGGAATATTCCAAGAAGAGCAAGGAAGTGAGTGTGGAAAAAAGGAATCAATAAACAGGTGGTAGAAGGGGAGGTCTGAGAGGTAACGGGATGCCCAGATCTCATAGAGAATAGTAGGCAGAATAGTGGCCCTCAAAGATATCCGCATCTTAATTCTCAGAATTTGTGGCTGAGTTGGTTAGGCACCAACTTCGGCTCAGGTCATGATCTCACCGCTGTGGGTTCGGGCCCCCAGTTGGGCTCTGTGCTGACATTTCAGAGCCTGCAGCCTGCTTCTGATTCTGTGTCTTCTGCTCTCTCTGCCCCTGCCCTGCTTGTACTCTGTCTCTCTCTCAAAGATGGATGGACATGAAAAAAAAATTAAGTTTATTTATTTATTTTGAGAGAGAGAGACAGAGCATGTGAGCAGGGGAGGGGCAGAGGGAGAGAGAGAGAAAACCAATCAGGCTCTGCACTGTCAGTCACTGTGGGACTCGAAACCACCCACCGAAAAACTGAAAGGTCATGAACTGAGCCTAACTCAACACCCTGACGGTTACCAACTGAACCACCCAGGCGCCCCAATGAATATGTTATTTTAAATAGTAAAACAAGACTGTGAAGCTGTAATGAAATAAAGGACCCTGAAATTGGAAGATTAGCCTGCTTTATTCAGGTGATCCCAATGTACCCACGTGGGACAGATGCAAGAGGGCCCAAATCAGTAAAGGGACATAACAGTGGAACTAGGGATTAGGATGATAAACTGTGAAGTGGAGGGAAGGGATGCAAGCCAATGAATGCAAACAGCCTCTGGAATCTGGAAACTGTGAGGACGTCCCTGAAGCCTCCAGTAAGAGAGGAGCACTGCTGACACCTGGATTTTATTCTGACTTCCAGAACTATAGAAAAATTAATTTGCAGTGTTTTGAGCCACTGGGTTTGTGGTAATTTGTTGCAGCAGCAATAGGGAACAGTATGTAGACAGGACCTCTTAAGTAGTCTGACTTGTACTCTGAGCAAAATAAGAGGTTCTGTAGAATTTTTGGCATAAGAGTGGCATTACATGAATTACGTTTTAAAAATCTCATTCTGGCTTCCGGCTTTAACGTCGATACAACATAAATTTCTGCAGTAGTACACATGGAGTGTTGGGGTTGTTGTGTATGACTCAAAAAATTTAGGGGCACCGGGGTGGCTCAGTTAAGCCTCCATCTCTAGATTTCAGCTCAGGTCATGATCTCGAGGTTCTTGAGATCCAGCTCTGTGCTGAGAGCATGGAGCCTGCTTGGAATTCTCTCTCTCCTTCTTTCTCTTCCCCTCCCCCCGCTCAAGGGCACATTCTCCTTCTCCCTCTCTCGCAATAAATAAACATTAAAAAGAAAAAATTGGCCCAAGCAACTGGAAAGATGGATTTGCTTTTATTCGGGACTGTAGGATATCAAGTAATTGAGTGTTCTGAGAGAAGAGGACACAGGGCCGGGTTCAGGGGCAGACGCATATTGAAACATGTGTGAGATAGACGAGGATATGGGGGGAGAGATGAAACACACGATGAATGAAATGGAACATAAACATTCCTTGAACTGCAAGGAACACTAAGAGCCTGGAGTGTCTTAGAATACAGGTAAAGAAAATGTTTGGAGAAGAGTGGATTAACTGTGCCAGACGCTGCTGGAAAGTCAAGTATGTTGGGACTTTTGAATACTAACTTTAGTTTCTCAGAGATTATAGGTGAACTTGATGCTCTGCTTTCAATGATACGGTCATCCAGAATTCTTATTACAGTGATTTAAAAAGGAATGAAGGGAGAGAAATTAGAGAAAGTACATGCCAGAAACTTTAGAGAGTCTTGCTATGGAAGGGAGTAATGTATGCAGCAGTATCTGGCAGAAGAGAATGTTGGTGGGATCAAGGGGAAAAAAAACACACACCTTTTTTTACTTGTCTTTCTGCACTGAAGAAAGCTCTGATGCAATACTGAATAGATGATTTGAGACAGAACATCTTTATTTTGCTCATGATTTTTTTAAAAAGAGTTCAACATTCTGTTATTAATCGTGAAGTTTCTTAGGGTTGTTTTAAAAAATATTTTTTATTATACTAAAAATGGCCTTTTCATCCTAATGTGCTCTGTTTTTAAATCATAAATGAATATGAAGTGTTATCAAATATATTTATGTATCTATGGAACTGTTTATTTTCCCATTGGTATGTTAGTCTAGGGATTGACTTAAATGATTTTTCTTGTTTGAACTAAACTTGTAGAGTTGAAAAAATTCATGTTTGGTAATGATATAATAGCTTTCTATTATTGTATTCCATTTGTTCTTACTTTGTTTAAAATTGTACTGTTATAAAATCATGTGTTTTTATCCAAGATATCACCCTGTGAAATTTCTTTAGGTCTATTCCTATCATATTTAGATATCAAAATTATGATAATCACATAAAATGAAATAGAAAATGTTACCAATTCATATAACCTTAAATAATTTGTGTGTGATTGAATTATTGCTTTCATGACTGTTAGCTAAATTCACTAAAAATTCACTAAAAATACCCTAGGATGCAGCAGTTTTATTGTAAGAAAACTTGGGCTGTTGACTTATTTTCTTTAACAGTCATAAGGGTACTCAGATTCTCTTTCCTTCTTAGTTTCTGTAAATTGCATTTTTTGCATCTATTAAATATTTCTTTGAAAGAAATGAAATGATAATGATAATAAAATAAAATAAAATGATAATGCAGAAAGGAGTCCCAAAAAGACTTTTTAAAATACACTATTTAACATTTATTTTATTTGAGAGTTTCTATTAACTCCACACCCAGTTTTCCTTATTATTAAGATTTTAAATTACTATAATATGTTTGTCACAAATAATGAATGGTATATATAGATAATTATTTTTTTAATTTTTTTAATGTTTTTTTTTTTTTTTTAATTTTGAGAGAGAGAGAGAAGAGAGAGAGAGAGAGCAGGAGAGGCAGAGAGAGAGGGAAACACAAAATCTAAAGCAGTCTCCAAGGTCTGAACTGTCAGCACAGAGCCCAACACGGGGCTCAAACCCATGAACCGTGAGATCGTGACCCGGGCCGAAGTCAGACACTTAACCCACTGAGCCACCCAGGAGCCCCTATGTTATTATTAATTACACTCTATACTTCATTAGGATTTCATTGTATCTTTCCTAATGACCATTTTCTCTTCCAGAATCCCAATAGGAGACGATCCTGCATTTAGCTGTCATATATTCTTATGCTCTTCTGACTGTGAAGGTTTCTTGTATTTCTTTTTGTTGATGACGTTGTACTAATCGGATATTTTGTAGAATGTCTGTTACTTGGACTATCCTGATATTTTTCTCAAGTGTAGATTGTGGTTATGGGCTTTGGGGATTTCGAGACCACGGAGGTAAAGTGTCATTCTCAGCATCATGTCACAGCCGGGGCACTTGCTTTCAGTATTACTTATCACTGATGATGTGAATGTTGATTTGAAATCTTCCTAAGATCTCCAGTGTAACATCACTTTCCATATTGTACTCTGGAAATGAGTCACTAAAGCACAGCCCACACTCAAGGGACAAACACTTATGTTCCAAATCCTTGAGACGTAGAATCTACAAAATTATTTGAAATTGTTCTGCGTGAGAAATGTGTCTCTTCTTTCTTGTTGTTTTATGTAATAGTTTATTTATAGTCGGACAGATATGTGGGTATTTATTTTTATGTATTTGATTACAAGCTAATGTTACTTAATTTGTTGCTTGAATTCATTCAGATTTGGCCACTGGGAGCTCTTTCAGATTGGCTCCTGTGCCCTTTGACATACCCCATCATTTTGTTTTTTGAGCACTTTTTTGTTTTCTAGTACCATAAGATATTCCAGGTTAATCTGTATTTTCTGCCCCAGCACTAAAACAAGATACTGTTCAAAGGGGACATTTTTTTTAAATATGAAAACAGTGAGAAGCTTTAATCTTCCAGAGTTTAAGTCAAATAATATCACAATCCCAAAAAAGCACATGGCTCTGACAACAAAAAGAAAAAAAAAATCAATGAATTAAGAGAAATTCTGAAAGGTGAAGGAAACTCTCATGAAAATTACATGTAATACACATCAGGAACAACTCAGTAATAGAAAAGTCATCCTCACTCTAACTTGTTATTGGAGCTACTGGATAACAACATAGGGAAATTAAATTCAATTATAACTAATATAATTGAAGAAATGGAGACGACAGGTCATCACAAAGAAAAGTGAAAATTGTCCTTAGAAACAAGAGAGATAATATCTTAGAAATGAAGTTGAAAATATAAGTAAAAATATTATTGGCAGATTAATACAAAACAGGTACATGTGAATGATAGCTCTATAATTTGATTGAAATGATCAGAAATCAATATTTTAAACAATATATAATAAATTACAAGTTTTTATATTTTCAACCCAATAATTCCAGTTTGTATAATTTAGAAAGCATTAATTCTACAAAAAAAATAAAAAAAATGTTTGTAGAAATATATTTGTAAAACAACAAATGGAAAATCCAAACTCCCAGCAACAGGATAATGAATAAGGAATTAAGATTTGTTAAAACAATGTAAAGTTTGCTCGAGTCTTAACAAATATGCAGACTATGAAAGCACATGGAAGTATCTTAAATTAATTCTTAGAAATGTAGCAAAGGACTGCTGTAAATTTGCAGACTGAGAATGAGAATACATTGAGGGTGAAGTTTATCTCTTTGTCTCAGGTCAGTTTGAATAACTATTAAAAATTTACTTGAAAATCGTCTCCTGTTTTACAATTACCCTTCATTCTGGTGGAGAGACTTTATTGGCAGAAGTTCAAAATGATTAATTTCGCTTCTAAGTTCTATATTGAGGTTTTCAAATTATTTACATTTAATATGATTATTGATATGTTTCGGTTTGAGTCTATCATCCTGCTCTTTGTTTTCGATCTGTACCATCTGGTTTTGTTGCCGTTTTCTCTTTTTAGACTTCCTTTTGAACAAATTGAATTTTTTCTAATTGTATATTATTACTTTTTGTTTCTGCTTATTAGCCGTAACTCTTCATTTTGTTGTCTTCATGCAGAGGTTGGTAAACTGTGGTTGGTGGGATAAATTGAACCAAATGGTAGTCTTTTAGCTCGTAACGTAATTTATACAAGTTTTTAAAGCTATGTTTTTTAAAAAAAGAGAGAGAAAGAAGAGGAAAAATATGGTGTAGATACTCTATGTGGTTTTCAAAGTTGAAAATATTTATTATCTGTCCCTTAACACACACACACAAAGTATGTTGATCTTGTGTCCATGTTTTCTTTAGGATACTAATGTAGAAAGTCCTTTTTTGCATGGTAGTATGGGACCATAAAAATGTCTGCAAGATGAAACCATGTAGTGTGATCTTAATAATCATTGAGGAAAATTACAACACTTCTATTACTTTAGAGTTGCTATATTTTTGTCAAAGCTTTAAAACATTCATCTAATATTTGATATAAATTTATAGGAAATGAAAAAAAAATATAAAGCTAATATTATTGAGTATGCTCTAATTTAAAAGATTAGAAATCCTGAGAATTAAAGTGTTGTGTTTCTTTATTTTAAGAAAAGGTAGCTTGAATAGTGCTTGCATTCTTGTCATCATAAACTTGATACACAGTGAGCATCTTTTTCAATGCCTTGACAAGTTCTCACACTCTTTTCTCCTTGTTGTAAAATATCTTCAAGAGTTTCTCTACTCTGCAAAGGGAACTAGAGGCTGGATTGTACAAGTATCACAGAATACATTACTGCTATTCATCTCCAACATGAATTATGCCATCTTTGTCTTTTATATTCCTTGTTTCTTTAGATTTACTTACATGTTTTGCTTTCTCTTCACTATTTCTTCTTACATCTCAGACATTCATTTAAGAATCAGTTGCCTTAATATTTATTAATATATACACCGGTGATGATATCTTCGGCTTTGTTTATCTGATGATATTTCTGGCCTTGCATTAAAAAGTCAATTTATGTGGGTATAGAATTTGAGAATGGCAACCACTTCAGGTAACATTTCTCTGCCTCCTGCATTATTAATGAATTGTTGCTGTTGAGAAATCAGCTGACAGTCGCTTCCCCTTTGAAGATAATAAGACTATTTTTATCTGACTGCTTTCAAGTTTTTATCTTAGAGTTCTCTGGTTTATTTGCACATTTTTATTTTATTTTATTTATTTTCATATTATTTTTATTTTTTTGACAGACAGAGAGGATACAAGTGAGCGAGGGGCAGAGAGAGAGAGAGAGAGAGAGAGAGAGAGAGAGAGGCAGGGAGAGAAAATCCCACAATGGACAGAGAGAGAGAGAAGCAGGGCTCACCTGAAGCAAGGCAGGAATTCACCTGGAGTGGGATCGAGCTCACTCAATACCTGACTCGAGCTCACAAACCATGAGATCTTGACCTCAGCTGAAGTCAGATGCTTAACCGACTGAGCCACACAGGCGCCCTACCTGCACAGTTTAACCTGGCTCAAGATATGGGTGAAGGTCAGCCTGTGGTCAGAGCCTCTCATCATCAGTTGTTTTTTCTTCACCTTTACTGTTTATGCATTGACTTTCCTTTATTCCTCAAGTTTGCTTAAGATAATTTTTCTTCGGTTCCATGATATGAGCATCTGCCTTTAAATGTTTAATTTTGGGTGTTAAATCTATAATTTTGGTCTTGAGTTGTATACCCAACATGGGCCACAAAACTGAAAAGTGAGTTTTCTCATATAGACATATTTTCATAGAAAAATAGCTTTGTGATCTGTTATTCTACTCACTGGTCTAGGTTTTTATTTTCCATTATACTTTGTTGCTGAATCGTGTCTCTTTTTAAAAATTTTTTTTTAATGTTTATTCATTCTTGAGAAGCAGAGAGACAGAGAATGAGTGGGGAAGGGGCAGAGAGAGAGAGGGAGACACAGAATCCGAAGCAGGCTGCAGGCTCTGAGCTGTCAGCACAGAGCCCGATGCGGGGCTCAAACCAGGATCTGTGAGATCATGACCTCAACCAAAGTTGGAGGCTTAACCAACTGAGCCACCTACGGGCCCTTCTTGTCTTGTATTTATTACTTTTATTAAAGTATTGTTTATATTCTCTCCAGCACTCTAAATTGTTTCAACCTAAGTTTTTACAAGCAACTTCTCTACTGTGTTTGAAAATGGTGTCTGGGGGCGCCTGGGTGGCTCAGTCGGTTAAACGTCCGACTTCGGCTCAGGTCACTATCTCGCGGTCCGTGAGTCGAGCCCCGTGTCGGGCTCTGGGCTGATGGCTCAGAGCCTGGAGCCTGCTTCACATTCTGTGTCTCCCTCTCTCTCTGCCCCTCCCCCGTTTCATGCTCTGTCTCTCTCTGTCTCAAAAATAAACTAAAAAAAAAAAAAAAAGTTAAAAAAAAAAAAGAAAAAGAAAATGGTGTCTCTGGGGCGCCTGGGTGGCTCAGTCGGTTGAGTTTCCGACTTCGGCTCAGGTCATGATCTCACAGTTCGTGGGTTCGAGCCCCGCATCAGGCTCTGTGCTGACCGCTTGCTCAGAGCCTGGAGCCTGCTTCAGATTCTGTGTCTCCTACTCTCTCTGCCCCTCCCCCATTCACGCTTTGTCTCACTCTGTTTCTCGAAAATAAATGTAAAAAAAAATTAAAAAAAAAAAAGTAATTGGTGTCTCTAAGAGTTTTAATGAGTTGCAATATATTTTTACCAGTGTATGTTGTATTTAGCCATTTGAATATATATCCCTACATAAGACTATTTGATTATTTTTGTGAAGTTAAAGTGTGTATTTCTTTTGTTGTGTGAATTTTCTCTCTGATTCTCTTCCTGGAAACAACTTCTTTTTTTCTTTTTTTTTTTTTTTCTCTTAACATCTTTTTATTCCACATCCAAGTAATTTAGCATTTATTTTCTTCAAACAAAGCCATTCTCTTACACAATTTCCTTATTTTAATGGTTCTGTTGTGATTAACACTAATACATTACAAACATCTATTTCAGACCACATTCAAATCTTGCCAGTAGTCCCAGTAAGCCCTTTATAACAAAATGATGCACCCACAGTTGTACATTGCATTTAGTTGTCATGCTTTTTTGCTTTCCTTCTATCTTCTGATATAGTTCTCAATCTTTCTTTGACCTCATGACCTTGACTTGACACTTTTGGAGATGACAGGCCAGGTCCTTTGTAAAATGTCCTTCAATTTGGGTTTGTCTGATGTTTTTTCATGACTACACTTAGGCATCTTTGGCAGGAAATCTCAAGCGATGCTGCTGTCATTGTATCCCGTCCTGTGGGGCAAGATTTCCATTTGGCTCATTTCCATGGGCCCATTTGGCCTCTTATGCTGGTGATAAGTATGATGATTAGATTAAAATGGCATCTCCACTGTAAAGTTACTCTTGTTATTCATTCCTTTTTGTATTTTAATTTTTTTAAGACTTTATTTTTAAGAGCAATTTCAGATTCACAGCCAAATCACAGATATTTCTTACATACCTCTGCCTTCACACATGCATAGTCTCCCCATTATCAGAATGGTATATATCTTACACTTGATGAACCTATGTCAGTACATTGTAATCACCCAAAGTTCAGAGCTTACCTTATAGTTTACTCGTGACATTGTACATCCTATGGGTTTGGACAATGTATGTAATAACGTGTATCGACTCTTACAGAATCAGAAGGACTATTTCATTGCTCTAAAAATCCCCTGTACTCCACCTATTTATTTCTCCCCATTCTCTAACACTGGTAACCAAGGATCTTTGTACCATAGTGTACCTCTTCAAATGCTATATAGTTGAAATAAAACAATATGTAGTTTTTCCAAATTGGCTTATTTTATTTAGTAATACGCATTTTAAGGTTTCTCCATGTCTTTTTATAGCTTTATAGTTCATTTTTTTTAGCACTGAATTATATTGCATTGTCTGAATGTTGCACAGTTGATTTATCCATTCATCTATGGAGGGACATTGTGGCTTATTCCAAGTTTTGGCGATTATAAAAAAAGCTACTGGAAATATCCTGAGTGGGTATTGGGTGGACATAAGTTCAACTTCTTTGGGTAAATACCAAGGAACACAACTGCTGGAATATGACAGGAAGAGCCTGTTGTAAGAAGCCACCAAATGGTCTTCCAAAGTGGCTCTAACATTTTGCATTCCCACCAACATGTATGAGAGTTCTTTTTGTTTCACATCCTTGGGTGTTGTCAGTGTTCTGGGTTTTGGCCATTCCAATAGATGCGTAGTGGTATCTCATTGCTATTTTAATTTGCATTTCCCTGATGACATATGATGTAGAGAATATTTTCATGTACTTATTTGCCATCTGTTTATCTTCTTTAGTGAGATGTCTTTTAAATTCTTTTTGGCCTTTTTTTTATTTAGGTTGTTTGTTTTCTTGTTGTTGAATTTTCATATTTCTCTGTATATTTTGGATACCAGGCCTTAATCAGATATGTCTATTTAATCTTTAATTCATTTTGCTTGCTTTTCTTGGTCAAGATTTCTCTTTTGTTTACTACATTAATAAAAAGTTCTATTCTCTTTTTGTTGCTTCCTCTGTTCCTTCCTTTTTGTTTCATTTTACTTTTCTCATTTTTCCTGAATTCTGTTTATATTTTAAATTTCTGTGTTATTGGAATATCTTCTATCAAGTCTTGTGTTGAGACTTGGACTTCTGTTATAGAGAAACACATTTTCTTGTGACAGTTTTTAACAATCCATGCCTGTTATCATGCGTGTTGGGCTTATCATTTTTATGTGGCTTAAAAAAACACTATTACATTACCTGCATTACTAGTAATGCAAACACTATTGCTAGTACCTGCATGATATTTGGTAATTCCATATAAATTGTTCTTACCTTGTAAAAAATATTCATGCCTATTTCATCATAATTTTCTGATGACCTTTTTTTCTGTGTGTATCTTTTGTTCCTGATTTTTTTGTTTTGTTTTGTCTTTGTTCCTTATTTTTCTTATTCTAGGATAATTCTATAGATTCTGAGCTGGTCCCTTTGAACTATCACTAAATATATATTTTTTCCGGTCCAGTTATTGTTATGAAATAAATGAAGCAGAGGCAAGAGTGCAAGGAATTCTCTGATTATGTGAATATGATGCGAGCTAGATCCAGATGTGGTGTGAGTCAGAGGCAAGGTTTTTGTTTGTTTGTTAGATTTTACTTCTTTGCAGCCAACTCATGTTGGTGGTCAAAATGTAGATTTCTCTTCTCTTTCACTCTCATATTAACATAACTTCCTGCAAACATGACTATTCTGTTTCATTCATTTTACCCTGTCTTGCATGTGTCAAAACAGAGCTTCTTTACTCTTGCCATCAACCCACATAGCCATTCCTTTTTTTGTAAATAAGAGGGTGTTGATTTTTTTTTTCTTGTCATGTAGTATCAAATATTTTGTCAAACTGAAGTCTACCAGTGTTTCCCTAGCTCCTCAGCTCCGGGCATCCTCTTTTGGTGTGTTTTCTCCTGCCATTAACGATTCACTGAATATCGCTAGCCTTAGGGTATCTATCACTTGGTTTCTTCAAAGATGGAGCTGGTGTTTTGCCTTCTAGATCTCCTCAATTCCTTTAGGTGTTTTGAAAAGGAAGAGGGAGACTTTCTCTACATATTGTTATTTTTTAACTAGAGTGGTAAGGCAAGTTTCAAAAACTCATTCTGGATGTGCAGAGAAGGGTTCACTCCATTCCTCCAGCTCTATCACTTGGGTCCTTTGAAGCTCCAAATGAATTTAAGTGCTGGCCCAGCCAGAGCTCTGGAATAGTATTGATTCCTCCATAGCATCCAGACAATGGGTTTTTTGTTTTGCTTTTTTGTTTTTCCTTAAGTCTGGTTTAGTAAAAATATGAATTTTTAAACCAGAAAAGTTTATATAAGTGTGAGTCTACCTTTTCCTAATACATACACTATATGTATTAGTGTCTTGTTTTCAGACTGGACATAGCAGCAGTGGTGTCGAGCCAGCACACGCCTTCTTGCAGAGCCCATTTTTAATGTTTCAGGATGTGTACGTGCCAGGTGATGCCACCGTGATAAATTCAAATTAAGTGTCATGTAGTATTACGCAACCAAAATTGGCAGGCACTGTAGACCAGGCCTCCTGACACTGAAAAGCTGGTTGTTGAAGATTTGCCAATTCACCTTTACATAGAAGCATTTTTTTCCCACAAAGATATCATTAGAACTGAATGTAATAATTAATGCAATACATTAAGTATGTTTTGTGGCATATTGTAAATACTCAGTACATGTTAGTAATCTCTTCCCCTTCTTGCCTTCCTGCTACTTTACCCTCACCACTGTCTTTAGTTCTCATGGAATTTCTTAATTGCTTTATTGTTCTTATACTGATGTTGACTCAGATTGAATAATAATGCTTTTCTGGCCTCTGACTTCATTTATTTTCCTGACACATAATTCCTCATATATTCCTTTCTCTGAGGCATTTTCTTTCTGCTGACCCCTGCAGGTTTTAGCATTAGTAAATCTCTTCTTAGTTTGTCTGTTTATTCTCTTGGTATAGTTAAACTGTTTCTATTATTTCTTACATCTTTCTAACTTCTTAAAATCTTTCCTTTTGTCTCTAGAATCTTCAAGGCTCATCATGAATCTCACTACTAAAATGCACTGAAGCATAAAAATTAATATATATATATATATATGTTACATGCATATATATATGTTACATGCATATATAGATATGTATATCCATGTTATCCATATATATATATGTATATATATATACAAATATATACACATCCATGTATGTGTATACACATCCATGTATGTATATACATACATCCACCACTAACTACCAAAGATGCTGATTATGGTGGATGCCACATAAAGTGAAAGAGGATTGGTTCTCCCTAAAAACTCTTAAATTGGATTTTTACTGATGCAAAATTCCATTTTGAGTAATACTCAGTTCTAAAAGAGGACTTGAGTTAATGGACCCTGTTTCTTTTCATTCTTCACATCAAATTCTGAAAGAAACTATCAGGAGCAAGTCCTCATTAAAATGGGTAATAAGCCAACAGGACTTCCAACGAGCAGCTACTAACATACTCTTCATCTTACATGCCAGTAAGCCTAGCCAGGTCATAATTTTCTTTGGAAAAAAGGAAATAATTTCAAAGCATTCACAAAAGTAAGCTTGTAAAATTGGTAAAAATTTAAATTGCCTCAAAGCACATTAAGTAAAAACTCTGAAGCACAAATACATTATGAGCAAAATTTTCTATATTTCTCTAGACAGTTTTAAATTTTGAGATTTGATTAGATAAAATGCAAGAGTATTTAAGTAGTATAAATTATTTGCAGGAGTCAGATAACAAGCCAAGTAGTATCTATTTTGAGGGTTGCATGATGTAGCCTTTTGGAATATGTATTAGGGAGTTCCTTGGCATGAACACTTGTGAAGGGAGATGTAAGAATTAGATCTGAACAGGGCACCTTTGTGGTGCATTTGGTTGACCATCTGACTCTTGATTTCAGTGTTAAGTCATGATCTCACAGTTTGTCAGATCAAATGCCATGTCACACTCTGTGCTGAGTATGGAGCCTGCTTGGAATTCTCTCTCTCCCTCTCTCTCTGCCCCTCTCCCCCCACTCGTGTTCTCTCCTTCTCTCAAAGTAACTAAGTAAATATTAGAAAAAAAGAATTAGAATTGAACTGAGAGTTGGTCACTGATACACGCCCCACAGCCTTAGCCCACCTCATGGGGTCTCAGGAGCTTAAATATTCTACCAGAATCTTCCTTCATTAAAGTGGAATGGCCATATCCTTATGCTGTTACCTCTATCAGATTCTGGATGTGGGTTTCCCTCAGAAATGGTGACCTGGGTTGGGTAGCTCTCTGAAGTTGAGACCATCCACAAAGGAGATTTCATACAGCTGGAACCACATTCTGTCCTTCATGGCAGAACTGGGGCTGGCAACTCAATGCACAGACCACAGAGCAATGTGTAACCCATATTGTTTTCAGTTAAAACAAAATTGAATAGAAATATTTTATCACTATTAAAATCATATGCGTAAGTTTCTACAAATTAATGTCTCTAAGAAAATAACAGATTCCTATGCAACAGAAAATTGGAACATTTTGAGAGAAAATTGTCAAGGAAAGCATACAGTTGCTCACACAAACAAACACGGAGGTGACAGTGTCTCCCAATGAAGAATTAAGATTTGGGGGAAAAAACACTACATATTTGAAATAAATTTATTAGGCCTACTAAATTTTTATAAAAGCAACAAATAATTTAAATTAGGAAAATGTATAGAGTCATTTTAAATATAAATGTGCACAAATACTTTAGAATGACATTAATGGTTCTAAGGAAAATCTGTTTTTGACAATAGAAATTATTTTGAGAATTTCTCCACAAGTGTTCAGAGGCATGGATGTGTTGCCTTTTAGCATATGTATAAAAAACATTGCACATCATGAATATTAAAATTAGTATGTTTGGGTGCCTGGTTGACTCAGCCGGTTAAGCATCTGACTTTGGCTCAGGTCATGATCTCACTGTTTATGATTTCGAGCCCTGCATCAGGCTGTTGTCAACACAGAGCCGGCTTCAGATCATGTCTCTCTTTCTCTGCCCTTCCCCCGCTCAAGCTCTCTCTCTTTGTCTCTCTGTCTCTCTCAAAAAGAAATAAACATTAAAAAAATTAGTCTGCTAATAAAGTTCCTAAAATTATTTATTTTATACATTCCCACCAGCAATGCAAAAGTATTTCAATTTCTCCACATCCTTGCTGAAACTTTCTTTTTCCTGGCATCCTTAATAGGCATCCTAATGGAGGGGTCTCATTGTGGTTTAGATTTGTAGGCCCCTCAGGACTAGTAATAGTGAGCATCTTTTCATGGGCTTATTGGCTATCTGTAGATCTTTGGAAAAATGAGTACCAAAAGCTATGTTCATCTTTTAATTGGAGTGTTTATTTAAAATTTTATTCATTTTAAATTATTTTTTAAGTGTTAACTGAGAATACATTCTCTATACCCAATATTCCTTTATAGAGGTAATATGTTCAATACATCAATGTTTTTCTCTTTGATCTCTATTCTGTATTTATTTCGTTTAATAATAAGCCTACATTAAAAAATGTTTTTAAGTTGCTTACACTAAAATCTAAAACTAAAAATTCATAGGTAAGGCAAACAGTAGCTATTTTTCTGGAGAGTAGATCACAAGATTTGTATTGAATACCATGCTCTGATTCTAATTTTCTTTATGATTATGGAGAAACATTTAATTCTTTGGGTTTCTGGTTTGACTATTACCAAAAATGGAGTATGTGGGTGAGACCAAATCTGAGATACCATTACATTCTATAATTCTATACTAACATAGCTGATAAAATAAAAACCAAAGGAAAGAAATGCACACATACAGAGTTAGAGAAAGGGGAGATACTGTTTGTGGCATAAACTTTCTCAATAAATCTCTTCAAGTAAGGTGTTTTCAAGTTTTTCTGCTATGAGTAGCCTATAGCAAATCACACTGTTTTGGTTTTGGTTTTGGTTTTTTTGCAAATCACACCACCTTAGCTGTAGTCTAATGAGTTTTGAAAAATGCATTTGCCTCTGCAATCACATGAAGTATAAAACATTTTCATCACCCTAGAAAGTTCTCTGTGTTCCTTCTCAGTTAGCAACAGTCAACCACTGTTCTGATTTATTCCAACAGAGATTAGTATTTCCTCATTTAGAATTTCATACGAATTCATAACAGGTACTCTTTTGTGTGTGTGTGTGTGTGTGTGTTTTTTTTTCTCAGAGCATTTTTTGGGGATTTTGTGTGCTATTGTATTTATCAGTGAATCATCCCTAGTTATTGGTGAGTGGTGTTTCATTGGATTAGCATACCAAAATTTGTTTATCTGGGTTCCAGTTGATGGGCATTTGGGACCTTTTGTGTACATCTATTTTTTGTTTTCCTTCCTTCCTTCCATCTTTCCTTTCCTTTCTTTCTCTCTTTCTTTCTTTCTTTCTTTCTTTCTTTCTTTCTTTCTTTCTTCCTATAAATGCATAGAAGTGAAATTTCTGGGTCATGAGCTAGGTGCATAGTAAATGAGAAAATTCTACTTTTCTGAAGGGGTTTTATGTACCATTTTATACTCTTACTACTAATATATGAGAGCTCCTGGATAAAATTGGCAGTTAATGTCTTAAAAATTGAGCCATTCCATAGAATGCATAGTGGTGGAACAACTTTGCATTTCCCTAATGACTGATGACATTGATGATCTTTAATATGACTTAATAAAATGGAAAATAGCCATTTTAGGTAAACCTTTATGCAGTATCTTTATGAATTTTGCCTAATATTTTATTGGGTTTCGGGACTTTTATAAATGACTCATAGGAGTTTTTTTTTTTTTTTTTTTTTTTTTAATATTGTGGATGTAGGTTCTTTATCAGATATATAGTTACTGCAAATGATTTTTTTTCTCCAATGAATGGGTTGGCCCATTCATTTTCTTTATGTTGAAGTAAAGGTTTTAATTTTAATAAAGTCCATTATATATATATTATATATTTAAATATCCTATATAATATTCTATATATATATTCTATATTCTATATTCTATATATTCTATATATATATTTTTTCCCTTTTATAGTTAGTGCTTACTGAGTACTTCCTCCCATCTAACAGATTTTTTGCTTACTGTAAGGTCATGAGGTTTTTCTTCTTCTATATTTGCTTCTGGAAAATTTATGGTTTTGTATTTTCTGTTTAGATTTGCATATATTTTTGTGTGTCATGTAATTTATGAATAAGAGGTTTTGTCGTTATTGTTGTTATTGTTCTTGCTGCTGTTGTTGTTGCTGTTGTTTTTCCATATAGAAAACCATTTGTTCTAGAAAAATTGGTGAAAATATTTTCCTGTTCTCATTGCAGTCCTGTCATGCCTTAGTCAAAAATCAGTTGACCTTATCATTGTAGTCTAATAATGAATGATCAATCCACTCCATTGATCTATTTGTATATCATTATGCCATTCTGATGTTGTCTTGCTTACTATAGCTTTAAAGTAGGTTTTGAAATCAAATAAGTGCACCAACTTTGATTTAATTTTAAGTATTTTTGACAATTCCATGTTACTTTCTTTTTTTATTTAATTTTTTGAATGTTTATTTTTGAGAGAGAGACAGAGAGAGACAGAGACAGAGAGACAGAGTGGGAGCAGGGGAGAGAAGAGAGAGGGGGAGACAGAGAATCTGAAGCAGGCTCCAGGCTCTGAGCTGTCAGCACAGAGCCCGATGTGGGACTCGAACTCATGGACCACAAAATCATGACCGGAGCCAAAGTCGGATGCCTAACCGACTAAGCCACCCAGGTGCCTCCCATGTTACTTTTATGTATATATGTATATATGTATATATGTGTATATATATACATATATGTATATATATACATATATATATATGTGTATATGTGTGTATATATATACATATATATATATCTTACCCTCATTTATATATATATATATATATATATATACACACACACATACATATATATATATATATATATATATATATATATCTTACCCTCACGAAAAAATATATTTAAAATATACTATTATTTGGATTTCATTGGATTTATAAATCAAGTTGTGTAGAATTCATATCTTACATTAATCTGCTTAGGGCTATCATAGCTAAATAGCATAGACTGTTGGCTTAGACAACAGAAATATATTTTCTCACTGTTCTGGAGGCTGAAAGTCCCAAATCAAGGTCCAGCAGATTTGGTTTCTGTTGAAAGCTCTCTTTTCCTGGCTTGCAGATACTTGCTTTCTCACTATGTTCTCACATGGCCATTCTTCAGGGTGTGCATCATGGAGGCAAGAAGAGTGAGCTCTCTTTTTGAGACACTAATTTTACAGGATCAGAGCCCCATACTTATGACATTATTTAAGCTTAATTACTCTTTGGAGGCCCCATTGCCAAGTACAGCCAAACTGGGTGCTTCAGCATATGAATTTGAAGGGGACATAAACATTCAGTCCAAAACACATCTTTACATTGAGTCTTCCAGTCTATTAACAAGTTATATTTTTCCATATATTTAGGACGTTTTTAATTATGTCAATAATGTTTTGCATATTTAAGTATAGAGATTTTAGATAGATACTGTTACAATTTCCCCTAAGTGTTTTATGTTCTTTAATGTTATTATAAAAGGTATGCAATTTTAGTCAATTTTCCAGGTGTATTTTGCCAGTATGTAAAAGTACAAGTTATTTTGTATTTGACGTTGTATACTGTGGCCTTGATTAGTGTATTTGGCACATCTAGCATTTAAAAAATAGATTGCTTAGGTTTTTCTACACAATTGGGTTGTCTGAGTAAAGATAATTTTACCTCCCATCTCTTTTCTCTTTTCCTTCTCTTCCATTCCCTTCGTGGACAATTCATTTAAATCTGAGACAGAGTAAACTAGACATTAACTCCCAGGATTGAAAAGGTCTTAGATGCACAGAATGATGTTTCAGAACCAAATCAGGGTAAGCAAGCATCCTTTCTTATGGCAGCCAGAAGTAGAATGTCAGAGGCTGTGCAAGGTAAGGAAACATATATAGGGAGTTGAACTGATGTGGGCAGACAGACTCAAAGATGAGTGAGGTGGGCATATGTACAGTGACCCAGCACGCACACCAGAGTAAGCAGGAGAAGATGCCATTTGTGCTCTGGACAGACCAGTATGAGGTATCAGCCTGGGCAAGGAGGTGCATTCTACTGAGAGAGAGGTGATGGTGGCAGATATGGGAGATTTGTTACAAGCAGAATTTATTAAGTAAGGATAAATATTAAGGATTACAGGGAATCTATAGATCAAGTTGGGAAGAACTAACATATAAACAACATTTCGGTCCATGAACATGGATAGATCTTGTATATATTGTGCTAGGTTTATGCCTAAGTATTTTATTTTGGGGGGTGCCGATGTAAATGGTATTATGTTTTTAGCTACTAATTCTACTTGTTTACTGATATTAATAGGAAAACAATTGACTTTTATATATTAACCTTATGTCTTGTAACTTCACTATAATTGCTTCTTGGTTCCATTTTTGTTGTTGTTGTTGATTCTTTCTAGTTTTCTATGTAGATAATCATGTTACCTGTGAACAAAGACAATTTTTCCCTCCCTAATCTGTATACTTTTATTTCCTTTTACCTTTCTTGTGTATTGAATTAGCTAGAAATTCCAGTATGATGCTGAAAAGGAACGGTGAATGGGATTATCCTTTCTAGGAGGAAAGCTTTGAGTTTTGTATTATAAATAAAATGTGACGTTAACTGTAGTTTTTTGTAGATATTCTTTTTTTTTATTTAAATTTTTTTTAACGTTTTTATTTATTTTTGAGACAGAGAGAGACAGAGCGTGAACAAGGGAGGGGCAGAGAGAGAGGGAGACACAGAATCCGAAACAGGCTCCAGGCTCTGAGCAGTCAGCACAGAGCCCGACGCAGGGCTCGAACTCACCAACCGTGAGATCATGACCTGAGCCGAAGTCGGACGCTTAACCGACCAAGCCAACCAGGCGCCCCTGTAGATATTCTTTAACAAGTTGAAAACATTTCCCCTCCTCCTTGTTTACTGAGAGTTTTTAACATGAATGGGTATTGGATTTGCCAAATGCTTTTGTCTATCTATTGATATAATTATGTGACATTTTTTATTTAATAAATTTTTGAATTTTAGATCAGCCTTACGTACCTGGGATGTACAGATTTCACTTGGTTGTGGTATATAATTCTTTTTATTCATTGTTTACTTGATTAATAATATTTTGTTGAGGGATATTACATCTATTTTTTTAAGTTTGTTTGTTTATTTATTTATTTATTTTGAGAGAGAGAATGAGAGAGAGAGAGAGAGAGAGAGAGAGAGAAGGAGAACAAGCAGTGGCAGGGCAGAGAGAAGGGCAGAGAAATAATCCCAACAGGCACCACTCTGTCAATGCAGAGCTCAATGCTGGCCTCAATCTCATGAACCAGGAGATCATGACATGAACCGAAATCAAGAGTTTGATGCCCAACCAACTGAGCGACCCAGATGCCCCTTACATCTATTTTTTTGAAATATGACCCCCATTTTTTTTATAATGCCTCTGTCTGGTTTTGGTGTTAAGGTAATACTGGTTTCATAGATGAACTACAAAGTATTGCCTCTGCTTCTGTCTTCTGAAAGAGATTGTAAAGAATTGGTGTAATTTCTACTTTAAATGGTTGGTAGAGCCATTTGAGCCAGATGGCTGAATCACCAAATCACAAAACTTTCCGCTCTGTAAAGTGATTAATTATTTAATTTCTTTAATATATATGTGCCTATTGAGATTCTCTTTTGCCTCTTGTGTGAGGTTTAACAGATTGTGTCTCTCAAGGAATTGATCCATTACATTTAGGTTATCAAATTTGTGGGCATGAAATTATTCATAGTATCCTTTAGTAAACTTTTTATGACCATGGGATTGGTATGATGTCCCCTCTTGATTTATGATATTAGTAATTTGTGTCGTTTGGTTCTTTTTCCTTAGCCTGGGTGGGAGCTTATGAATTTTATTGAAATTTGTCATAAAACCAGCTTTTTTTTGCATTGATTTTCTGTATTGACTTCTTGTTTTAAGTATCACTGACTTCTGCTTTTTCTCTTCTGTTTACTTTATAATTAATTTGCTCTTCTTTTTTTAAGTTCCTAAGGTAGAAAGTTAGATAATTGATTTTAGATATTTTTTTTCTTTTCTACTATATACTTTCAATGCTGTAAATTTCCAAGCTCTGCTTTCACTGCATCCCACACATTTTAATATGTTTTCATTTCCTTAAGTTTGCATTTTCATTTCATTAAGTTTATCATAATATTCTTATACATATGTGTTATTTAGAAGTAGGTTGTTTAATCTCCACATTTTTGGGAATATCCCAGTTATATTCCTATTATTGATTTCTAGTTTGATTCCAATGTGATCTGAGAACAAGCGTTGTATGATTCTATTCTATTAAAAATGTTAAATGTTTTTTTATGGCCCAAATTGTGGTTTATTTTGATGAATGTTCCATGTTAGCCTAAAGAGAATGTATATTCAGCTGTTGCTGGATAAAATATCTATAGATATCAGTTATATCCAGTTGATTGCTTGTGCTGTTGAGTTCACTTTGTCTTTACTGGTTTTCTGCCTGCTGATCCTGTCTGTTTCTGGTAGAGGGATATTGAAGTCTCTATGATAGTGGATTCATCTATTTCTCCTTGCAGTTCTATTAGTTTTTGCCTCATGTAGTCTGATGCTCTCTTGTTAGGCTCATACACATTATGAATCATTCTGTCTTCTAGGAGCACTGACACTTCTATCATTATGTAATGCCCTATTTTATCACTGATAACCACCATTGCTTTTAAGTCTGCTCTATCTGAAATTAATATGGCTACTCCTTTCTAATATTAACTAAAAGTGCTTTCTTTTGATTAGCTTAAGCATGGTATATTTTTCTGCATCCATTTACTTTTAATCTATATGTGTCCTTATATATAAAATTAGTGTCTTATAGACAACATATACCTAGGTTTTGTTTTCTGATCCACTGTGGCAGTCTCTGTCTTTTAATTGGCAGATTTAGACCATTTATGTTCAAACTGATTATTGATATTGATGGATTAATACTACCATATTACTTACTGTTTTCTATTTGCTGCCATTTTTCTGTGTTCCTATTTTAGTCTTCCACTCTTCTGACTTTTTCTGGTCTTAATTGAGCACTGTATATAATTCCATTTTCTGTCTTTTCTTAGCATATTAGTTATACTTCTTTTTTTTTTTTTTCTTTAGCGGTTGCCCTAAAGTTTGCAATATATACTTACAGCTAATCCAAGTTCACTTTCAAATAACACTGTACCAGGGGCACCTGGGTGGCCCAGTCAGTTAAGCATCTGACTACAGCTCAAGCCATGATCTCATGGTTTGTGATTTCAAGCCCCACATCGGGCTCTGTGCTGACAGCTCAGAGCCTGGAGCCTGCTTCGGATTCTGTCTCCCTCTCTGTCTGCCCCTCCCCCACTCACACTCTGTCTCTGTCTCTCAAAAATAAACATTGAAAACAAATTTTAAAAAGTAATATTGTATCACTTTCCAAATAATGAGATTTTTATAATAACAAAATAATTCTCTTTCTCTTATGCATCTTTTGTATAATCACTGTCATTCATTTTACTTATATATGAGCCCACATAAACATTTACATGAGTTATATGCAAAATCATAGACATTCAAATACATTATTGGTATTATTATTTTGAAAAAAATTTATCTATTAGATCAATTAAGAATAAGAAAAACAAAAAGTTTTTATTTTACCTTCACCCATTCCTTCTCCAGTGCTGTTGTTTACTTTATGTAGATCTGAGTTTCTATTTTCCTTTTTTCTAAAGATCTTCTTTAAACATTTCTTGCCAGTCAGGCAGGTCTACTGGCAACAAATTCCCTCAATTTTTGTTTGAGAATATCTTTATTTCTCCTTCACTTTTGAAGTGAATAATTTCAGGGTACAGAATTCTAGGTGGTAGTTTTGTGGGTTTTTTTTTTTTTCCTGTCAGCACTTTAAATATTCCCCTCCACCAACTTCTTTCTTGCATAATTTTTGAGGAGAAGCCGACATAATACTCATCTTTATTCCTCCATAGGTCAGATTCCTTCCTTTTTTGGTATTCCAATCAAACACATGTGACACCTTTTGTAGTTGCTTCACAGTCCTTGGATATTTTGTTCTGTTCCTTCCAATCTTTTCGTGTTTGCTTTCCAATTTTTGAGGATTCTGTTCGTATATACTGGCTCAGAGATTTTCTCCTCAGCCATGCGCAGTCTGCTAATGATCCCATCAGAGGCAACTTCAGTTTTGTGATATTTTTTGTTGTTGTTATCTCTAGCATTTCTTTTTGGTTCTTTCTTGGGATTTCTCTCTCTCTGCTTACATTGCCCATCTGTTCTTGCTTGCTGTCTACTTTCTTCATTAGATCCCTTAGCCTATTAATGATAGTTGTTCTAAATTCCCATTTTGATTATTCTAACATCTCTAATATGTCTAGTTCTGATGCCTGCTCTGTCTCTTCAAACTGTGCTTTTGTTTTTGTTTTTGTTTTTTTTCGCATTTGAGTATGCCTTGCATTTTTGTTTGTTTGTTTGTTTTCTTCATAGCTGGACATGATTCACTGGATACATAGTCCTTTGTTAACGTGATGATGAAGTGTGAGGGGAAGGGAAGCATTCTATAAGTGATCCTGTACCTCTGGACTTTGGACCTCACAAATGTTTCCCGGGTTTTTTCTCCCCCACTTCGGTCAGAATGGCTAGAATATCTTGGTGTTGAGTGATTATATTCTCCCAAGTGGACGGTTAGAGCTGACTGGAGTTGGGCATCTCCACTTCCCGGGACACTTAGATCCTGTTAATACCCCAATGACTTGGTCTCTTGTTAACTAGTTTCCCCTGCGGGCAGGCCTTATTAAGAAGAATGCAGTACATGGGCATATGTCAAAATGGTTCTTTTTCTTCTTCCTCTGCTGGGAGCCGGAGGGGATTTTTCTCAGATAATTACTGTGGAAACCTGCCGGAGCTCCTGGAGGAAAATCTCACAGTACTGTGAGAAACTCCCCCATAATTACGTCCTCTTGGTGTTTTAACTCAGAGTCGTCCTCACTGCACTTCCATCCACTCATCCATTACAGTTCCGGTGGCCACCCTGGCACAGGTTCCTTTGTTGGTTTCAGCTCATGAATCTCTGATTTATTAAGCGGATTCCCTGTGATTGCCCTTCTGTCTCCAATCTTGAGGGCAGTAGTTTGCCCTACCCTGTGTCTTACCCTCTCTTTGGGACCCAAGAAGAGCTGTTGATTCTTCAATCTTTTGAGCTTTCTTGTTAAAGTTAAGATTGAGGGAACTTCTAATATTTTCATAGGCTGAACTGGAAACAAGAAGTTTTTCTTATTTATATATTTATTTATTTATTTATTTATTTATATTTAAAAGCTTTTTGATGGGTGCCTGGTGGCTCAGTCGATTGAGCATCCAATTCGAGTTGGATTCAGGTCATGATCCCAGGGTCATGGAATTGAGCCCCAAGTTGAGGTCCACACTAAGCCAAGAGCCTGCTGGGATTTTCCATCTCTGTCCTTCGGCCCTTCCCCCCCCCCACTGTGCTGTCTCTCTCTCTCTCTCTCTCTAATAATAATAATTAAAAAAAAAGTTTTTGATTGTGAAATCAATACAAATTTATACCAAACACATATTTATGAAGTGAATAAGACATAATATGAAATTTATGTTAACCACCGTGATATTTCTGCTTTCAAATTCCATATATTCTGTTGCATTCATATTTTTACTATAGATATTCTATATAAATATTTTACCATACATATAATATTAGCATTACCTTTACATATAATATATATATGTATTTACATATGTATATGTGTATATATATATACACATATATATATACATACATATATGTATATACATATATATATATATTATATATATAGTACTTTTGAACATTAAATGATAAAAGTAATACTAGTTACCATTTATTGGGGCCATAGTGCATTCCAGTTATTGCTATTGCCACTTTAGATGCTAAAATTTACGCAATGCTTTGCGACCCAAGGATTCCTATTTCTATTTTACCAACCAGAAACTGAAGCTTAGAGGAGCTAGGTTAAAGCTACTTATTTAGCTAGTAAGTTATATAGCTGGGATCCAAATCTAAGACTATATTACCGAGAAACTTAGATTATTTAACTATAGTATATTAGTAAAATGTACAAAAAATCACAGAGAAAAATGCAACTTTATTTTTATGGGTAGGGTTTTTATCGAATACATAAATTTATCAGCCTGACATTTTCAACCTGAAATTACTTTACTCTTAAAATACAACTATTTATAGACGAAAGAATTCGGAGTTTCAACTCCAATGCACATCAGCAGTCAAGATTCCTTGAAAACATGATCTAATATCCTAGATTTCATAGTTTTGAAGGGAAAAATAACATCTCTTTATGCAAGTTGTAATTTTGAAAGTCAAAATTAGATAATGAATATGCAACCTTTGAAAAATCCATCACACCCCATCCAAATATCCAGTGTTAATACAATTTAGGGCACATCAGTGAAAAAAAACACAATAGTTTGTGACAAACAGGATATTTAATTCAGTGCAATTTTAATTATATAAATGAAAAGAAGAGTCTAAAGAAAATATTCAGAAATGGAAGTAGCAGCCTAAGTAAAAATTATATATTGGCCATGTGCTTCTTTCCCAGCATATTTTCCTAGTGGCCTGTTTAATATGCCAGAAACATCTAAGCCAAAGGAACTGTGTAGAATATTGCACAGAGATATACGCACACACAGAGAACTGGAATTAGTTCCAAATAAAACAGAATTTCTTTATTTTAATATAATCAGCAAAGGTAAAGAAAATCTTGCTTCTATTTCTTTTTTTTTTTTTCAAAGATTTTACTTTTAAGTAATCTCGGCACTCAGCGTGGGCCTCGAACTCACAACCCTGAGATCAAGAGTTGCAAGCTCCACCAACTGAGCCAATGAGGTGCCCTTAAGAAAATCTTGCTTTTAGCTGAGCGGCTGCAATCATGGGTTGCTAAAGTAAAATCGTCAAAAGATGTTAAGTTAAAGACACAAATGGTTAGATGGTCACAATTTGGAGATATAATAATGAAAACTGGTAAGTCACTTAAGAGCAATAATAGGAAAGTAACAAAATATTTTTAAAAATCACACTTTAAATCATGGAAAATACAATTTATTCTCTAGCCAAAAGTGATATTGCTACTGAAATCTGGCCTATAAAATAAACAGAATTTTTTTCCACTTTATCAGTTAAACAGTTCCCAAAGAAAAATTTTAATCTTGTTTTTTGAATAGTGCTTTTAACTAGATCACATTTCTCTCTTAGGAAATTTAGACTGTGTTCTCAAAGCATCATTTTGCAAGCAGATTTTTTTTTTAAATACAGCAATTATTGTTGTAAACTGTTTCATTGTCAAATATATCTGTTTCTGGTAATATGTTTACCACAGATTTTCTTTTATTACAATACACTATTTTTCTCTTCCTTGCCCATGATATGTTTTCAATTGACCAGAAACCTTTTGAATTTACCCTTCCAATAAACACGTTTCTCAAGATAGAGTATTGCAGTGTAAATCAGTCCAATAGTGAAATGTCTGAAAGAAGTGTTGATTGGATATTGATCTAGGGTCAATTTATGCATATTGTAACTATGCATTCATTGGTTAAAAAAAGTAATTCATTAAGAATGTTTCTTTTATGTGCCGAGATATACATTTGTATACACAGATTTGTAACTAAAAAATGTCACAACCAAATAATAAATTTCAACAGATGTCTATTCATTACTAAAATTGGCTGTGATATACAACTTGGCTAACCTGAGTTTTTGTAGGATGATTTGCTTGAAGAGTAAAATAACCAACCACAGCCTATTTTCTTTATCTGTTTATTTCTACTAACAAGGGGAAAATGATTCCTATGATACCTATTTCCTAACAATACGTTTATTTGTTATTTGCTAATAAAGCAAAGTAGGGAATCAAGTGAATGTTTTTATGAGAATAATTGTCCTACCAAAGGGATAAATTAAAACAAATAATTTACACCATGCAGTAGTCCCCACCAGCCCTCTGCCCCACTAAGCCACCCTAAGTAAAATGCTTGTTAAAAAGGATAAGGTTCAAAAAAAATCACTAAAAAAATAAAAAAATAAAATCAGGACACTGAATTAGATAGGACCAGGCACATGAGAAAAGATACCAGATCTTAAAACACATTAATGTAAAATAGTCCCATAACTAACGTGATATATATTACATTTCATATTAGCAGGTCACAGCAGTGTAAAAACGAAGGCTTCTCCAATATTGAACCCAGATTCTAACATTGTGTACATATTTGTAATTGTGTATTGAACCAAACTTCTATAAATTATAATAATTTGGATACCCTTACTTATAGTATTTGATTTTTTTCCTTCTCTGTTCCTTCTCCTCTTTGGATTTCTAGGCTGATATATTCATTTCTTGACTTTGACTGTTTTGTTTGTTCAGTCTGAAAGGCATAATCTGAGAAAGGGCATGAATTTTAGTATCTCTTAAAATATATACTAACTCCATTTGAGGACTGAATACTGTTCAATATAAAGTGTGGTCATCTAAAATTAAAAAAATGTAGTTTTCTAAATTAGTTCTCCAAATTAATTATGATCTTTAAGATTTTCATCCAAATAAACTTTATTAGTTACTTAATTTCTTATAATTATTCTGTCATAGTGACTTTTCTTGCTAAACATACATAATAGTTTGGAAGAATATTTGAAACTATGAATGTTCTGGAAAATTTGGAATCCTGATCATAGCTTATAATGAAGTACTATATAAATATAATTATCTAAATTCTGTATGTAATCTCTGTATAACCAAATGTTCTGAGATGATAAAATATACTAGCATTGTATTAACCTAGGTAAGTTACAGAAAATGCTCCAAAACACAGTAATTTTCAACGTTACTTACTGAAAGTCTTACAGATTTTCAACACTTAAATGGTCTTTGTTTTCAAATATACTTATTTTATTATTCTCAATTTAAAGAATACAGTCTTTTCCCCAAGCTTATTTTGTTTAATATTACATAAAATTATAATAGGCACAAAAAGTACTTTTATACTTTGCATCTTTTCAAATAACTTGTATTCTGGGGTGGTTAAACATTTTAAGCAAAATATAAGTTTTCTGTCATAATTTCTCAAAGGAGTTAAAAACAATTAAATTCAGTTCTTGCTTGAGAAAACTGATATGCATCATTAGTTACATCTTTAATCCATTCCATTAATCTTATTTTGTTTGGTGACTATACCAATTTTTAAATAATTGTTAAATTCAGCAGGGAGAATTTTGAAATATCATCAGTTGCTTGCAGAACCTGAAGTAGTTATTTGTTCTTTTGGATGGAGATACCTCCGGCAACCTCAGGTCTTCTTCTTCCTTTCTTTTTTTTTTTTTTAAACTGACTAGAAATTCATCTCATATTCTTTTCCCTTGACTAATGACTAAAGGATTCAAGCAAACAACTTCGTTGAATATGTAAATTAAGCTATGAAATGTTAATGGTGTGTTATCTTTATTTTTATGTGGAGAGGATCACAATTGAACTTAAGCATGAAATTATATGGAAATATATTGAACCCTTTTTTTTCAGCCAGCAATCAGTTCTATTTTGCTAAAAACAGAAGAGATACAAATAAATGAGAACACGGTGGGATATAAGGATGAGTATCTAGGAATATCAAAATAGAAAAAATATCAAGACTTTCAGTTGGTAACAAAATCTAATTATAAGTAATGCCAAAAAAAACAAACAAACAAAAAAAAAAAAACCAGAAAATTTCTACCTAAAAAATGTTCAGGAAGTTTTCAGGGCTAGAGAGCATCTATACTGAGGTGTAGAAAGTAATTGCAAAATAAAACAGTGACAGATTTTAATAACCCCACTTTTATCTGTATTCACAGTTGTAGGATATAGTACTAACAACAGAAAGCCATCTACTCCCCTCACCACATCACCACCACACTTACACACTAAAATTTTTCATAGAATTTAGGCACAGGAAATGAGGTGGTTTAAGCAAACTTGAAAAGAATACCTTAAAACATAGTTTATGGTTACAATTTTTATAAAAACACATGAAAAACTTTTGAGATTAAAATTTATTAACTTGGCTTTAAATCATTTCATATATGAGAGTATATGTAAAAATATTTTTATGAACAACTCTAGAACAGAAGTGAATGTGTAATCATCAGTGTGTAACACAAGAATAAATTCTACTCAGTTACTTTCCACTATATATGCTGCCATATAAACTATCATACATTGTTCACTATTATAGACCAGTGGGCTGCTTTTTAATAAAGGTGTATTAACTATTTTATTAAATTTTATTAATATTTTACATCTATTCTTTGTAATTTTCTAGTCATTAAGTTAAAAAAATCATCCAAGAAATTACTATTTAATGGCTAGTTCGATCAAAAATTTTGTTTAATCATTAGAGGTGAAAGAACCTTTAATAGATTTTTCAGTAAGGATGGAGCCTGACTTAGGGATTTTATTTAAACCTTATGCAGAAGGCTTGTTGAGCTAATCCCAGAAAATAACTACATTTTATAGACTTTATTTATTTTAAGTTTTTATTTTAATTCAACTTAGTTAACTTACAGTGTTATGTTAGTTTCAGGCATACAATGTAAGAATTCAATACTTCATACATCATCCTAGGCTCATCACAGCAAGTGCACTCCTTAATCCCCATGACCTATTTCACGAATCCCCCCACCTACCACCAGTTTGTTGTCTATAGTTAAGAATCTGTTTGCGGTTTGCCTGTGTTGCACTACTAGGTATTTACCCAAAGAATGCAAAAGTATTAATTCAAAGGGATACAGGTACCCCAATGTTTATAGCAGCAATATCTACAACAACCAAACTATAGGAACAGCCCAATTGTCCATTGACTAATGATGAATGGATAAAGAAAAAGTGGTATTTATACAATGGACTATTACTCAGCCATAAAAGGAAATAAAATTTTGCCATTTACAGCAACATGGATGGAGCTAAATAGTATTATGCCAAGCAACATAAGCCAGAGAAAGACAAATACCATATGATTTCACTCGTATGTGGAATTTAAGAAACAAAACAAACAAGCAAAGAGGAACATTTTATAGATTTTTAAATGTGCTAGAAATCTGAACATTCTATACAGCAAAAAAATTAAAGTTAACACAACCTTGACAACCTGTTATATTTTATTATATTATATATTGTATTATATTAATATTTAATGAATGCATTGTTTTATTTAATAATGTAACTTAAACCACACTTATTTGTAGAGCATTTAGAGCAAATACTTTCAATTTGATCCAATACAATTGCACTGTTTCAAAAAAAAATAATGTTTACTTATTTTTGAGAGAGAGAAAGAGAGAGAGAGAGTACAAATGGGACAG
Source organism: Panthera leo (assembly GCF_018350215.1). NCBI lineage: Eukaryota > Metazoa > Chordata > Mammalia > Carnivora > Felidae > Panthera > Panthera leo. The sequence goes on from NC_056679.1 coordinate 219,223,065, forward strand.
AGAGGGAGGGAGACACAGAATCCTAAACAGGCTCCAGGCTCCGAGCTGTCAGCACAGAGCCTGACGCAGGGCTTGAACCCACAAACTGTGAGATCATGACCTGAGCCAAACCCACAAACCTTGAGATCATGACCTGAGCCAAAATCAGGCACTTAATCGACTCTGAGCCATCCAGGTGTCCCCTCTTTTTTACAGGTAGTTTTCCTTCAACTTGGCAATCTACTCACTCTTGGTTATTTCCTTTCCCACCTGAAAAAGAAGAAAATGAAATGATATGCCCACATTACAAACAGAGAGAATGGAAGAGATTTCAACTGAAAAAAAATTATGAAGATTTTATGGGCCGCTAAAAGTGGAAGGGTCACATTGATAGCTACACCAATCACCAGAACAGAAGTAAACATGCAATAAGAGTGGTAGAGAAGAAAGCTGAGATGGAAGTGTTACTTTCAACCTTAATTTGGACTCAGGGATTATTTAAATTGCTCCTCAACAGTTAGAGGCATGGATTGGCTTTTCCTTCCTACTGCCCCACTTCCCACCTCTACTAACAGCATGAGCAAAACATTCAATCAGATATCTTCCTAGCAGTGGTTATGGCTCTCAAATTGGGTATTACTAACTACTAATAACCAATATGTGTGCCTGGTAGTGGAGGTGGGAGCTTCACTTCATGTTTCCCATCTGCACGGTTTATTTTGAAGTTCTTAATCCCGATAGACATATTCTATCCTTGTTGGAAGACAACTTTTCATACATCTGTTACATTTCTTCACTTCTAGATATTAACAGCCAATTTGCTTAGATTAATTTACATTACAGAACAGTACAAATAGAAAATAGCTCCCTCCCCAGTGGTATTTCAGAATAGTAGATAAAAAAAACTCTCTCTCTCTCTTTCTCTGTCTCCCCAGTAAGGATTTGCTTAGTCCAGGGAAATAAGTATAATACTAGAGATTCCTTTAGGATTTCCTGGGTTCAGTGTCTTTCAGCTATAGCATAGACCCACTGTATGATTCTGCATCATCCCCTTAGGACTTGGGGAGTAAGGGAAACCAGTACAAACATTAAGTTTAGGCAGCCTGCTTTGCTTAGAGTAATACAGTGGCTAAATCTGTTGGGCTTGGTTGTCTTTAGCAGCCAAATCTACAGAAGCATGGCAAGCCAACCTACCAGCTGCTACCAAGCCCTGCTTAGGAACTGCTTGGCTGCTTGATGATACTGTTTGGGCTGTGTGTTGTCCTCATGCTCATCTAACGGTCAGGCTTTTAAGGAAGGAGAAAAGTCATTTAAGCCTCTAATGAACCTTTTACACAAATGTAAAAGAATAACAAACTCTCACTAACACTTTAGGAAATCCTGTAGCACAAAAAAAAAAAAAAAAAAAAAAAGACCCTCATTTAATAAATAGAGCATCAATCTCTGAGGAAACAAGAGATAAGTCAAAGAACAATAAAGAACTTTAGAATAATTAAATTGTATTTTCTAAGAGAATGGAAAAATGTAAGACATTTTTATAAAAAGGATCATTTGAAACAATTTTATTTCAAATAATAAAGCAAATTTTAAAAGGGGCGATATGGATAAAGCAGTCAAGAATAAATCCAGAAGGTCTAGTAAGCTATTACAAATCTAGAAAAAGAGGAAGAGGTAAAGGAGAGAGAGGGAAAACACACACACACACACACACACACACACACACACACACAGAGAGAGAGAGAGAGAGAGAGAGAGAATGAGAACAAAGATCAGAAAATGCAGACATAATAAAATATTAAACAACATATGTATCACCCAAAGCTGATGTCAGACACCAGTGATTAAATCAAAGGGACTCCTTAAAGAATTAAAATGAAGTTATTTAATTTCTAGAACTATTATCACAAGATTTCAAAACCAAAAGGACAAGATCTTTGGATTAAGTATACCCAGAATATCTTTTTATTTTTTTACTACAATTAAATAAAAATCACATTCTGACTACACTTTTCAACAGAAAAATTGGATGGTAGAGTAACATGGCACAATTTATAAAATTTTCTGAGGAAAAAAATTTGTGGGCCATGACACAAAAGGAATTTGAGGGAATTAGAGAATATGTACAGAAAAACTAATAAAACAATTTCTACAGCTATGTAATATTACCATACATTAATATAAAATGCAATGTTCATATATAGAATTGCATATATGTTACACTAAAAAAATGAAAGAGTGCTCTCTGGTTAGCCATTGCTGCCTAGCACCACAAAATGTAATGACTTGTCACAACAACAATGATCTTATTTGCCATAGTTCCTGTCTCTGTCTGTCGGTCTGTCTCTTTCTCTCTGTCTCTGCACTTCTCCCTGTGGTCTCTCCATGCATAGTTGGGATTCCTTAAAGCCCGATAGCTTCTCAACAGCTAGATTGCTTATACAGTGGCTCAGGGCTGTAGTCCAAGTGTTACACAGAAGACTGTAACTTTTTCACTTTTTTCCCCACTTTTTCTGACACAGCCGAGAAAATTATGCAGCTCACCTTAGCTACATTCTGTTTGTTACAAGGGAAAAGGAATTAGGTTACATCTCTTGATAGGGATTCCAAAGAGGAGTATGGAGCTATTCTTCTTGAATATCAGAAGGGGATAGGGTAGAAATAATGTTGCAGTCATGTGTAGGAATGTTATGTGCTACATGTATATGATTTTAAGAAGTGAATTCAAATAGAAAAAAGACTTGTCTTTGGAATGTAAAGATATGATATCAAATATAAAAATCTCAACAGACAACATGGAAAATAATATTAGGAACATAACCTAGAAAGTAAAGCAATAAGCTTAGAGATGGAAAATCAGAGCTAAGTGACAATAAAATTAAAATGAAAAACAGTGCAGACCAATATCTGAATAATAAGAGTTCCAGAACAGGGAAAATGGTGGAGAGGGGATATCAATGAAAATTTTATTAGACTGTCCCAGAACAGAGATAGCAGAATGAAAGCACTTGGTTACAATGCTGAAATCTTGAAAGAAATGTACAAACGCCAATGAACAATACCATTCATTTTCAGAAATCTAGACAAACAGAAGATTTTTTAAGTTTCCAGAGAAAAATAAATCCCTGGATCTTATACAAAGATCAGACATCAGAAACACTTCAGATTTCTGAACAGCAATTCTACTAAGAAGAAGATGATGGAGTAGTGTAGTTCAGATTCTCAGGAAAAATAATATCCAGCTTTGACTTCTTTGCCCAATGAGAAAATACATGTACATCCAGTATTTTGGATGTCACCTCAAAATTGAAGAGTAACAACAACAACAAGAAAGAAAGAAAGAAAGAAACATACCGGAGATTGGAGAGGCAAAGGATTCTGGTTAAGAAAGATCAGAGGATAGCAGCTATAAAGTCTGAATCTCAACGAGTTCCTTTTGGAACGTGGTAGGGGCTCTGGGAGTTTGTCTTCTGAAAGATTAAAATTGTTTTAGCCTCAGCAGCTTGAGAGGAAATTCACACAGTTGTGGAAGAGTTTGTGGTTGAAAAAGGAAGAGATAGAGAGAGAGAGAGGGAGAAAACTAAGGATTTAGGCAAATACTATTTGTGAGGAAAAGAAACTACCAATGGTAACAAAGATAATATGTTCAAAAGTAAAATTAATCATTGTGGGCTGGATAAATAGACCTCAAATCAACTCTGTTTTAAGAGTTCACCTTAATTATATTAACAAAGAAAGTTTGAAACTAATGCATGTACAAATACTAACAAAAGTAAAGAATGATTTGCAATATGATAACAGGAAAAAGAACGGCTAAAATATAGTGAGATGATTCTATCAGTTTATAGAAAAACTCACAAGAAAATTATGAAGTAGGGTTCAGTGGAAAACTTACATTGATTATAATTGATTGATTTTGATCTGCATGTATAATGAATTTTCTTCATATTACTATAATTCAAAATACCATTTTTGCACACTAGAAGCAACTATACTAATTAAAAAAGTATGTAAAATGATCCTACTTGATAGCACAGTCTCTAGAAACCTAAAACAAAATCTAATGAATTCAGATGGTAAAATTGAGCTAAATATCAAAACCAAATGCAAAATTATCTTGAAGGGGATTAATATGTCCTTAATGTATGGAAATAAAAACAATATTTGAGAAAAGGAAGTGGTCTTACGTTTAAGATTATACTCTCTCCAATTTAACCTATAAATTGCAATCCCAGTAAAATACTTAGCAAGGTTCTTTTGTTCTTTGTTTTGTATTTTTACTAGAAGCAACATGCTAATGCAAAAAATACATATGGTGAAGACCAATAATTGAAAGATAATTTTTTTAATATGGTTAATAAAGGTACTTATTTATTTTTTTATTTTTTTTAATTTTTTTAACGTTTATTTATTTTTGAGATAGAGACAGACAGAGCATGAATGGGGGAGGGTCAGAGAGAGAGAGGGAGACACAGAACCTGAAACAGGCTCCAGGCTCTGCACTGTCAGCACAGAGCCCGACGCGGGGCTCGAACTCACGGACGTGAGATCATGACCTGGACCGAAGTCGGACGCTCAACCGACTGAGCCACCCAGGCGCCCCAAAGGGTACTTATTTAAACACCTATCAATCATGAAGCTCCGGAAATTGAATGTGTTTTAGTATTTATACTATAATGGTGCCAATAGTCAAATGGAACAAAACAGAAGGTTCTAAAAACACTTGTGATTATGTAGAAAAGGAAACGTTTTCAGAGAAGCATCAGCTTTATTGGTCTTTTGTGCTTAGAAAAGTGGGGGCTTGGACAGCTGAGGAGGGTTCTGTGGTCTCTTCCCCAGTCACTGCTGGTGGAGGGCTTAAGCGGGGTCCCAAACCAAGCCAGCCAGCTCTCTCGCGATTTTCAAGAGCAGGTGTGAGACCTCCACTAGCAACGATGGCGGGAGTTCTGAGAGTCCATCGTCCCAGGTCCTGAAACAGCAGAGACCACGGGTCGCCCAGGGTGGACTGCAAGAGAGAGCTGGCTAGGTGCTGCTTTGGCAGAGGGAGGGGCGTCTTGTCCGGCCTCTGGAACTGTTCTGAGATTGAGGCCGGGCCTAGCCCCTCATCAGCCCATCACTGGGCCTGCCCCTTGTCCGTAGGTGGGCAAGATCCTTGTCCCGGGCTCCCCAGCTCCGCCTCGTGGTCCTTGCCGCCCCACGGTCCAGGAGAATGCGGCAGCCAAGGACTCGAGTGAGCCCCGCACTGGCCAGCGTGGCCTGACTGCGTCCAGCTGGGCGTTTGGGGAGGGTTACTGAGGTTGTACTTCACCGGGAAGGTAAGCAGCACCCCCATGCAGTTGTGCAGCATGAGGAGCTGGAGATGAGGACCACCAGGGGCCAAAAAGGCAGAGCCAAGGTCTTCAGTTGGAAGGCATTGGCCCTTAGCATCTTGATATCCAGCATGTCCTGGGCGATGCTCTGCTTATTGGAGCAATGGTCAAAAATAAATTTATTTTATTTTATTTTTTTTTAATTTTTTTTCAACGTTTTTTATTTATTTTTGGGACAGAGAGAGACAGAGCATGAACGGGGGAGGGGCAGAGAGAGAGGGAGACACAGAATCGGAAACAGGCTCCAGGCTCCGAGCCATCAGCCCAGAGCCTGACGCGGGGCTCGAACTCACTGACCGCGAGATCGTGACCTGGCTGAAGTCGGACGCTTAACCGACTGTGCCACCCAGGCGCCCCTGGTCAAAAATAAATTTAAAAAAAATGCCTGTGGTTACATAGAATAGGTGACAGAGTTGGAATGAAAATCAATGGTTTAACCATATCTATTGTAAATCCTTAAGAAAAAAAGGTCTGTTGCTAATACCACACACACACACACACACACACACACACACGCACAGCATTCAAATGATAGCAGTGAGCTAACTGTCCAAAGAAAAGCTTTAAAAATATTAAAAGTGAAGAGACTATCCGAGGCCATATATATGACTTTGATTTAGGAAAATATTTTTTGAGTAAAAGATAAAAAGAAATTACCATAGAAGGGACGACTGATAAATTTGACATTAAAATTAAACATTTTCTGGGACAAAAGAAACTATTATCAATGTTAAAAGAAACAGACATGAAGAAGACATTTGTGATGGCATAAGAACAAATTACTAATATTCAGATATATACAGAATTTCTTGCAAATTAAGAAGAATATGACAAACAGTGGGAGAAACATGCAGGACAAAAGATAAGGATGCACAAGAGATAAACTGAAAGGCCTATAAAACTTAAGTGAGGAGGTGTATCTCATTCAAAGTGACAGCAAGTGCCGAAGACTGAGGTAGAAATATTTTCAACACGTTCAAGAAATAGGGAGGTCAGTATGAGTTCAAGTGGTTAAAGGGAGAATGGAAAGAGATGAGATCAACGTTGACAGGCGAGGGCTACATCACTGGGAATGTTGTAAATTAGGGTGAGTTAGTGTTGTAAATGGGACGGGAAGCCATTGCTCAATTTTGAGCCCAGTAGTGGTGATGTGTCAATTGGCATTTTTAAATAATCACTGGCTAGTGAGTGGAGAGTGGGAACCACAAAATGATGGAAATGGAGGTGGCACACTGTGTGGAACACTCACCACAGATGATGCTGATTTTTGCTGGGATGGCAGCAGTGGAGGCAGCGAGAAGCAATTGGAAATATATTTTGAAGTCAGAAAGGATTTGCTTATGGAATAAACGGGTAGTGTTAGAAGGAAAATCAATGACCCTCTAGGTTTTTAGTCTGAAAAACTGGCTTGATTATTATGAAGTTTACTAAACTGAGAGGAGTTGCTTTGTGGGGAGGGTGGAAATGAAGCATTTTGTTTAGGACGAGCACTATTACTCAAATTGTAAGTATATAATATATGGAAGAAAAAGATTCTTCAGAGTGCTGACATGGGTAAGGATGTAAGGAAAGGAGTGAAGGGACAGAGGAGGCTTCATTTGTATGAATTATGTTGTATTTTCATGATTGTTTTGCTTAAAGCAAAAAGGATCTGACATCAATTTGGCAAACTATTGATGTTGATGGAATCCTGGTACTCAGTTGTTTGGTTTATTATTCTCTATGTTTTTCTTCATATCCCATTATGGTGGCATCCATTTTGGGGGGGCGGATTATAGGCAGATTTATAATCCTGGAATTGATGGTGCATGAAGGGGTCAAGATGCTAGGTGGGAAGACAGTGAAGATAAATTATGCTAACTTTGCATTGACATATGATAATCATGCAGAAAAAAATGTGCATATCAGAACTTCACATTTCAGTGTATTGCACAAACCAGTTTAAATGTACAATACTTTATTTTTTTAATATTTTTTCCATATTTATTTATTTTTGAGAGAAAGAGAGAGTGTGAGTGGGGGAGGAGCAAAGAGAGAGACACACAAACAGAATCTGAAGCAGGCTCCAGGCTCTGAGCTGGTAGCACAGAGCCCGATGTGGGGCCAGAACCCATGAACTGTGAGATCATGACCTGAGCCAAAGTTGGATGCTTAAGTGATTGAGCCACCCAGGTGCCCCTAAATTTAGAATACATTAAACTTCTATCCCCTCTTCTTTTTTTCTATGATGTTATTGTCATGTACTTTATTTCTACACATCCAAAGACATTACTATTATTTCTTTGTATATATTCAGTAATCATTTTTATATTTATTACATAATTAGAGTTCTGGTTCTTTCATTCTCTTCAGAAACTTTATTTGAGATTATTTTCTTCCATCTTGAAAACACTAGTTTCATGTTCCATTTACTGAATGTTCACTGGGGTAAATACCCTTTGTTTTTGTCTGAAATCATACTTATTTTACTTTCCTCTGTGAAGCCTGTTTTTAAGCACAGTGTAGAATTCTAGGTTGCTATTTTCTGTTACTGCTTGAAGATGTCATGTCATTGTATTTTGGCATCCATCATTTCTATTGAGAAAACAACAATCAGGATTAAAACTTGTTGCTTTGAAGTTCCTGCATCTTTTTTTCCCTAAATACTTTTCTAGTTTTCTCTATATGTCTTCATTTAAAAATGTGACTATAATGGGATTCGTTTGCTTTTACTTTTATTTGTCCTTCTGGAGCTTCTCAGATCTTATTGTATCTGTTGGTTGATATCTTATACCAGTTTTAAAAAATTCTTCCCCATTTTCCCTTCAGATATAATTTGTGCTGCATTCTCTCTTTTCTCTCTTTCTGGGAATCCAATTTCATGTGTGTTGCAACTTTTGATTTGATTTCACAAGCATCCAATGATCTTATCTATTTTTTCTCATATATTTTCTCTCTGCATTTCAGTTGCTATATACCTAACTTCAAGTTGGCAACCTATTTTTACTTTCTGAAAGACTAATCTTGTGTTTTACTATACGCAATCTGCTGTAAAAACTTTCTATTGATTTATGAAAGCCAGACATTGTATTTTTCATTTTAGAACGCTCTTTTGATTATTTTTATTTCCATTTTTACCTGTTTTTTCCATTTTTCCTTACATTTTCAAATATACATTATTACTTTTTGATTTTTTTCCCTTAAATACAATATGTTTATTATCTGCCATCTCCTGTTATTCTGTTTTTATTGTATAAGTCACATGATCTTACCTTTTTGCATGTATAGTAACTTTTTATTCTTATCACATATCATGTATAAAGAACTTAAAACCCCCAGAATGGGTCAGTTTTCACTAGAAAGTCTTCTTCATTTATTGGGTTATTTGGTCACCATGGATGATCATTAATTTTATGTATCAACTTGACTAAAACATGGTGCTCATTTATTTGGTCAGACACTAGTCTAGATGCTTCTATGAAAGTATTTTTAATGTAATTAATATTTATAATCCACAAGCTGTAATTAAATCAAACTATTCTTCATAATGTGGGCAGGCTTCATGCAACCAGCTAAAGGCCTTAAGAGTAAAAACCGAAGCTTTTAAGAGACACTTAAAACTGTAATATAGAAACCTTGCCCGAGTTTCTAGACTGTTGGCCTGACCCAACATTACAACATCAATTGTTACTTCATTTCTGAGGTTTCTTTCTTTCACTACCAATTTCAGACTTTTTAGCTTTCACAATCTCATTAGCCAATTCCTTATCATTCTCTCTCTAGATGGATAGATAGAAAGAAGGAGATATATGGATATAGATTTCCTATTGGTTCTGTTTCTTTGGAGAACCCTAACTAATACATTACCACAATTCAATCAGGGATTGAGGAAGATAAGGGTAAGAAGCCATTTAGTAAGACTATGTTTACCACTGCTTATTCCTTTTCTGAGAGGGTGAACAATTCAAATAAGAGTGTTTCCTGACTCCTCTGCCCCCAAATTCTATAGTTCTACTCTTCAAAAATTAATCATTTTCTTGAAGCTGCTTCACCCATTGACAGAAATCTCCAGGAGAGAATGAGTGGGGTGTTTTGCCGCTTCAGCTTTGCACGAAGAACAATGCATGTCCTGCTTTATTTCTCCCCATTTGTCAAGGGATCAAGCCTGTACTTATAGCCCTTAGAGGCACTGAGAATAACTGTATGTCCCTAAATAAAAAAATATCCCTGCATTCCCTCAGATTCAATTTGACATTCCCTGGAAGGGTTTCAAAGTTCACCTATTTGCCATTGTTTTTCCATTTGAGTCTGAGAACATCAAGTCTCTAGGAATGTGGACAATTCTATTCTGGCTTTCAGAGGCTTTTAGCCTGGACCTTTAGCCATCTACAGACCTATAATTCAACAAATGTCTTATGAGAAGGCATTTGAGGACCTTCATTTCTCTAATATTTTCACTCTGTCACCATGTGAGCTCTAAAACCTCTCCTGTTTTCTTCTTACCCTCTTTTGACAGTCACAGATTTTTGCCTCCAAACCTAGCCCAGAACAGGCACATGCCCAGAACAGGCACATGCCCAAAACAGGCACATCCCCACAGGGAAAAAGAGCTTCCAGTCCCCAGTTCATTTTTTTTACCATTCTCTCCTCCCAAGTTTTAGTCCATTCAGTTCTTGTTGTTCACACAGCAATTTGGCCTTGGCAATACGTTTTCTTTGTCATCTATGGTTGTTCTAGATTTTGTCAGTGGGAATGTTGTACAGTTATTATTGCCTAGCTACCTTATCCTACTTTTAAGTTAAATTACAGATGTTTACAATGACTTACCTTACAGTTTCAGAGACAAATTTGGATTTGCATTTCTATCCCTAGGTCTTCACTGAAAAATTTAAATTTGTCCCCTGGTAATCTATGTATGTATATTTCACTGATGCAACCTTATAGTTAAATGGAATTTGTACTAACTTACAGACCCCATCTTTTTCAATATAAAGAATAGTATTTTCTTTACACACCCTTATAATGTAGACTTTTCATTATGGACTTCTAACTTCATTTCACTCCATTCAGAATATTCATCCTTGCTAAGAAAGTACTACAAAATGAACTCTCTATGCCTCATATCTGTGGCATTTGATGTTGATATTGATTTATTTCCTTCCGCAGGTAAATAACTGTGTATTATGTACTGTGAAATGTTGAATCCAAAAGAATGGAAACTTGGGTCTTATCCTCAAAGGAAATATATTTGTAGTTCCATAAGGACTTATAAAAATAATAGTTCAAAATTAATACAGATGCTATGAAATTTTATACACGCAAACACACACACACACACACACACACGCACACACACACACACACTATAATTGGGCACCAAGAAAGAGAGGGTAATTCAGCCTTACAAAGGAGTTTGAAATGACTATGGATTTTCAGGGTGGATTAATTAGTGTAGTGGGGAAGGAGACAAGTTATAGAGGCATGATATTGTCTGGGAACTAAGTTTCCTCATTTAATGAAGATGTAACAGTCTCTCAGTCAAATGAGCAAACCCTTTTTTGAAGAGAACATCTATCTTGATTTCTCAGTTCCTTTTTGTGTGTGTGGGAAAACACAGAAAGCTGACCAAGAATAGGAGTTTTTAACCTAAAGGTCTGTGGCCATATTTCTGAGGCTATTTGCACTCTTGGATACTGTGTATATATAACATTGTTTTTTTGTATTTTACACACACACACACACACACACACACACTTACTTATGTAATTTCTTTTATAGGATAGCATTCATAGCCTTTTTTTGATTCTTATTTAAGCCCATGCCTCAAAATATCCAATGCATGTGAAGATCCAAACCCCTTTTCATTTTTCTTGACCAGAGCCCCTAGAGACGGCAGGCAGCTCCCTGGTCCTTCTCCTCTGGGCTCCCAATCATGTACTTGTTACTCTCTACTTTCAAGATGAAAGCACCTTTACAAGTCTGAGGAACCCAACAGCTTCAAATACTGCCTGCACAGCAAAATCTCCAAAACTTTGAAATCCTAAAATACCACACTTAAAATTCTCATCACTTTCTTCAATTTACAGTAGATCAATCCAGTTCAGAAAATACTTATTTAAATAAATTCCTTCAAGGCATAGCTATCCTTTAGCCCTTTCCTACCTTTCCCATCTCCTATTGTCAGCCTTTGTTGGTGAAAAGGAAGGAGGAAGGGTTCTCAGCTGCCCATGTAACCCATGCATAAGTGACCATCGGTTTTAATTCTTTTCACCTTATTGATTAGAAATGAAAATCTCTTGGTTTTAATCATTTTGCATTAACTTAACAATTTAGACATGTGTTTACAAAAATCCTGTATTATAAATCCAAGATGCTTAAGAAGACTTCTCCAAGTGGTGGGGAGGAATGAGGTATAAAATGTTGATTTCATTTTCACACCACAAGGGACTACTTTACATAATTAGGTGATTTTCATAACTATAACAAGGAAAATGTCAGGCTTCTAAAAGAATATGAACCTCCTCTAAAATATTTCCCCAATAACTCTCTTTGGAAAAGATAAACTGGGGGACCAGGGTGGCTCAGTTGTTTGAGCATCTGACTCTTGGTTTTGGCTTAGGTCATGATCTCACAGTTCCTGAGTTCAAGTCCCGCATCTACTGTCTCCCTCTCTCTTTGCCCCTCACCCACTTGTTCTCTATTTCTCTGTTTCTCTCAAAATAAATGAACATTTTTACTTAAAAAAAGAAAGAATAAACTAATACGTCAAACAGAATGTGACTACGGTTTATTATACATATCATTTAAGTTCTTGAAGCAACTAATGTTCTGTAAAGGTGTCTATGGAAAACTTAACTGAATCCCTTCAGTGTCATCTTGGTATCTTTACAGTACTAGCAAAGGAATGTACCCAAGTTAAAACACTTTAAGATGTGGGTTAGCTATAGTTCTAGCAGGAGAGGTCATGTCTTCTTGAATTTTATATCACTTTCTGCAAAGAAAGCTAACCTGTTGCAGGGCCTTGAGTAATTTCTAATGGCTTCAAAGAGTGCACCCAGAACTATAAGATGATTCCAGATTAGACTCCCCACTCAGGATAGTCCATAATCAAAAACAAATCAAAAACAAAACAAAAACAAAACAAAACAAAACAAATAAACAAACAAACCCACACAACTTTCAACAGGCTGAACTCTTGGAAGACCAAATGAGAAAAGGAACCCTTAGTTATTGAATCCAGACTCTACCAGAGTTTTTCCTCTTGAAGGACATTCTCTAGAGAACCAATATGGAAAATAAACCACTAATTTTGTTTTTTTTTTACAGACCCTAAGCTATGCAGACATCATTATCCATCCATCATTTAATCCTCTATACTTGCCTCTGGTCCAAGAATGAGATTGTTCAAAACAGTATTAACTAATATAAATCATATATTTGGTGTATTTTTAAATTATAATTGTTTTTATAATCCATTTCATTGATAAGCTTTAATTTCTCCTCTCCATTTCTATTTTTGAAGGAAAAATTGTTTCATTGGGATTAGTAAAAATTGGCCATATTTTTCCTACATCACAAATATTAAAATAATGCCCAGTTTTACTCTGTAAACCCCACATAATCCAAATAAGATTTGTCACTCCTCTTCCCTTTTTTTACCCATTCTCAACAAAATGAGTAACTATGTATTTATTTCTGACCATATTGTATTTACTTGCTTTAACATGCTTTTGGCTGTTTTCTGATGCTAGCCCATCTTTACTACGACTATTTTTTTTGATGCAAATTTGAAGTATTTGATCCAATGTCTTATTTTCCATTTGATACTATACTACTCATGAGAACAATTAAAGCAAAATGCTAATAATGTTACTACCAGAATAGCACAACGAAATTGCCACATCCTGTATTTTTTTTAAAAAAAAATATAGAATATATTAGCTGCTTGAAGGACTAACAGGCATAAAATTATCACTATTCATTAGAAAATATATTCAATAACTTCTGATACTTTTAAGTTAATGCACACACACACGAAAAATTGTTAAACTCATATAACAAACGTTACAGTCCTATAAATTCATCAAAATGTATCCTTCAAAGAACTAGTCTAACTGATATAAATATAATTCTAATATAATTTTACAAAGAAGATTCAAATTTTCTCTACTATGTTTTTTCAGTTTTTGAAATAGAACCAAATACCAACAATTACCAGTATCCAAAAAGGTATCAATATTCGGAATGAGAAAGAATCTCACATAGCAATATACATTTCCCTTATCTGGCAGGAATCATAGCTTTCCTGGCAGTGGTGACAGATACGGTTTTTTTACTTTTTAAAACTTACTCTTCATTTTCCTCCAGACAAGGGTGAAACTATAGGTAAAAACCTTTTATCAGTTATTCTTTTGGTAATAAATTACTTACATTCCCTGAACTATATAGACACTTTGATTATTTTTTTTATTTCTTTATTTAATGTGAGGAACTGAAAAATAAAAATGAACATAGTAAGAGATAAAGATTCCGTGAACATAGCACCTAACCAAAAGTGTAATCTTAATTTAACTTCTGTGTCATAAAGAAAATAACTGATCATATCTCAGTTTCTTCCTCTTAAAAAAAAAAAAATGACCTTAAACTAGATAAGCTACAAGGCCCCTTTTAGCTTACAGACTGTTTTAGACAAATATCTTAAGATGAAGCTTTACATGAAATATTAAAAAATTATCACAGACCTGCCACATTTAAAATGAACAGGCTTGGGGCGCCTGGGTGGCTCAGTCGGTTAAGCGTCCGACTTCAGCTCAGGTCACGATCTCACGGTCCGTGAGTTCGAGCCCCGCGTCGGGCTCTGGGCTGATGGCCCAGAGCCTGGAGCCTGCTTCTGATTCTGTGTCTCCCTCTCTCTCTGCCCCTCCCCCGTTCATGCTCTGTCTCTCTGTGTCTCAAAAATAAATAAACGTTAAGAAAAAAAAATTAAAAAAAAATAATAAAATAAAATGAACAGGTTTTCAGTAAATAATTTTTGGTTAAAATATTTCTTTAAAATCAATGGATTGCTTAGTTTTAATTACTAAGCTACTCAATACAAGCAAATGGGTTATATAATTAACTGCATCTAAACAGAAAAGTTAAATAATAGGAGAATGACTTTTAAATGTGCAACACAGTAGCAGTTGATCAAGTTTCATTAATTGTCATGTATCGTGCCACGTCCTTTATCTGCTTGTGAATTTACAAGGAACACAGCAGGTTGTGAATTTTTAATAGGCTTTCCTCAAGGAAAGAAAAGGTCAGCATTAACATAAAATTCTTCTTAAAGATTTGTGGCACAAATGTTTCACACAGGAGAACAGGTGTTACAGAGGAACTAAAGCCACAATAATCTGACATTCTTTCTATGTTTAAAGAAAACTTAATGTTTCACATAATAAAATAACACAAGGTCAAATCAATACAAAAGTTATTTCAGAGTTAAGTTACTTGGCACATGATCCGTAATCCTATTTCTCAGTAACAAAAACCACTAATTTTGTTCAATTAAATATTTGATCCAAGTATTGATACCTAACATCCAAATAAAAAAAGGGAAGAGTAATGAGAAAGCTATCATTGTCAGGACTAACTAATCCTGGTCTGATTTTTATTTAGTAAATGAGTTGTAGTCTGAAATAGAATTTTATTCCACACAAGAAATAAGAAACAGAGACATTATGCCAGGGAAAGGGTGGGGAAAATATACAAAAGAAGAGGTAATTGGAATAAAAAAGAGAAATTTAAGAGAAGAGAGGGCACTTAAGCAGGATGATATAATTAAAGAATTTTGTCCACTGGTCTGTTCTGTAACTGCTAAGGAATCAGTAACAACAACATACCTGTTGTAAGTTAACTCTTGTCTCTCAAGGGTTTCAAACCAGCGTTTCAATCACTCAGGTTTCGGGAAGTCTAGAAATGTATCTCTCTGCCTTATAGTAAATATTTGTTGTAGTTTCTTTACTGGTCCAGTTGCCAAATATGTTTGGTTAAATAATATTTTGGTAAACATAGGCCAATTTTAAGCCCCCAAATATGATCATTTTGGCCCTTTATTCTAATGTCAACATTCCTTAAAAAAGAAGATACTTTGCAGAACCTGGGTGGCTCAGTTGGCTTAGCACCGACTTTGGCTCAGGTCATGATCTCACAGTTCGTGGGTTCAAGCCATGCGTCAGGCTCTGTGCTGATAGCTCAGAACCTGGAGCCTGCTTTGGATTCTGTGTCTCTCTCTTTGTCCCTCCCCTGTTCGCACTCTGTCCCTGAAAAATGAATAAACTTAAAAAATTTTTGAAGAAAAGATACTTTTTTTAATGCAATCTCTCTAATGGTTTAAGAGAAAATGCATTGTAAACCTGGCTTCTTAAGACCAAAACTTATAAATGCATAGGTCTGATTTTTTTCTGTTAAATATGAGAAAATTAGAAATCCTTTTCATTCTGATTCTCCAAATCACTGTCCAGCTTCTAACCCTCATCTCTTTGATCTCATTCTACCATGTTAGATTTCCTAATCCAATGGAAACTCCCACAGTATGTGATCCAATTCCAGGATTTATGTTCTCTTTCTGTAGTGTAAGTTAAGGTAAAAATCCTGCTGTGATTCATATTCTAAAACTGAACTTCAGAATAACTAAGAGATCCCCATTCTAGCATTTTCTTTTGCATGTCTAACTGATTAGAATGACAGAACTGGTGTTAATGATTCCCATCTTGTTGTATATCCTTTCCCACTCCGAATCTACATTCTATATTCATCTAGTGTTCTGTACACTTTGTAAAATGCAAAAAAAAAAAAAAAAAATCCAAGTTTATACCTCTAGTCATTCTTTGGTAGTTTAGGTGTTAGATGCTGTAGGAAATCCACACACAGCAGTGGGCCTGTGAATTTCTCTTACACACAGCATTTGGATTTTCCATAGCAATAGAATGGAATCATTGATTTACTTTTAGAAGTACTTGATTCCTATGAGAGTAAACACATATTCCTCAATTAAAATTGTTGAATGGATAGGCAGTAAAAATCACAACTGTTTACCACAAATCACAAAGTTATCTGAACAAATGATTGATATCATAATCTTTTCTTGAATTCTTTCGATTCCCAGGCAGAATAAGAACCATGCAATGCTTGTGTGCTGTGTGGAAAATTGCCACTGTTGCACATTCATGTCATTGGAAAGTTTCTTGGAAGCTATGTGTGTTTTCAGTTACTAAAAAGCATCAATCTTGCAACTTATTGAGAGTGGTTCCCTGGACAACACAGTCATATGTTACTTCTGAGGGCTTTTTAGTTAAAAGCAGACATTTCTTGAGTTTTTCAACCTTACCTTATTGTTTGTGAATAGCTAAAAAGCAGTAAAAAAATATTTGTCATCTGGCTTCTCTCTTTCTTTAAAGTACATATCCATTTGGGTTTCTTTCCCGATATATATATAATAATGAGTTATTTGTCCAGGAATCAGAAAAAATGACTTTGATCCAAATTTGATGGCTAAAGGCTAATTACTAAAAACCATTAACTAAAGAGAAGACTGCCTTTATTTATTTATTTATTTATTTATTTATTTATTTATTATTTAGAGAACGAGCACTTGAGAGTGGGGGAGGGGCAGAGAGAGAGGGAGAGAGAAAATCCCAAGCAGGCTCCATGCTGTCAACGTAGAGCCACACATGGGGCTCGACCTCAGGAGATTATGACCTGAGCTGAAATCAAGAGCTGGACACTGAACTGACCAGGCACACATGCGCCCCAAGAGCAGACTGCTTTTGTAGACCCAATAATACCAGTAATACAATATATTATCTGTATGTGTGTGTTTTAAAACATATATTTAACCTAACAGTTTTATGTTCATGTAAAAATGTTGTCACAGCCAAGTCATTGACATAAGCTCCGAAAAAGAAGAAAAAAGCCTTTCAAATAATATAAGCCTGCTTTAAATAGAAAATAATCAGTTTAATATTTCTACATGAAATTAGATGAAAATGTCTGTTGATGTAAATAAATATCAAACATTATTTAGATAAACATCTAACTAATTTTTGCGTAATTGAAAGATATTGTCTTCAGTTTTTAATTTTTAGGCTGCACATCAGTGTGTCTATTCTACCTTACGACTACATTTTATATGAATACTTAAAAAAATGTTTGTGATGATTCCTAAATTATAATAAATGCCTTCTAGAAGTTTAGAAAATCTGCGCATTGTTTTCATATTTCTTATCTGCTGAAAGAACAAAATAAAAATTGTAAACATAATCTCTTATTGCAAATAATCCAACTGTGAGCCCAGCATAGAAACTGCTTATTGGTTGGGTGGTTCAATTAAAGAAAAACTTATAATCCTTGTGTTGTACAAAGCCATGCTTGGTCCCTCCTACATGTTAGCCCAGGATGCAGGGTAAGAATTCCATGGAGAGCAGGGGATATTCACATCTAGAGCCTGCACATCTATTCCCAGGTAATACTCAAGGTACTTGGGACCCATTATTTCCTGCCCAGACATCCCTGAGCTTGCTTCTAGGTCCAGAGAAGCTCTCTCCTCCATGTCAGTCACCCAAAGACCAGACTTACCAACTGTTATATGCATCCCTAACCTCTGGGGGCAGTCCTAGGGAGTATCTGTTAAAATACAATATAGATGGAATTTGCCCACGAAAACCTGGAATCCTAGGTAGCATTTACACTGGGATGGGTTGTGCACTGGGCTGAGATGCCCACATGAATGCCTGCAAAGCTCTTTGACGTGAGTGGATTCTGGATGATTAATGTTGTGGGCATAGGCAAAGAAACAGACTTGCTTAGCATTGTCTTGTTCCTGCACAAAACTTGTTTGAGGTTTTTAGGAAGATACATTTGGCAAGGTAGGAGACTATATAAGACATATATGATTGTAGAATTTATTAACTTGGTTTATAATATTAGAATACATAAATATCTATTTGTACTCTTTTTCTGAGTTTCAAAAATAGCTGTGGGCAGTCTCTCTCTCTCTCTTTTTGTATGAACCAAAAAATAATGCATAGTGCTTCTAACATAGGAGCTATACCTCGTACACCTTTGCCTTTCTTACAGTTAAGCTATCACTAATTCTCCAATGGAAATGCAATAACTAATAGTAAGTTTATAAGAATTTCCTAAATAATAGGAGAATAAGAGAATTTTCCGCTCAAGAAAGAAATGCGAGAAGAAATGTTTACAGAAGCATATCAAGACCAACGACATAGCTTTGTCAGGATTTAATTGCCTATGAAAATGGTTATTTGCAAAGCAAAGTAAAGGGGGGAACTGTGTTTGGTTTATTTTTATTACTTTTTCCCATTTAAAGTAAAAATCACACTGGTATCTGAAAGGCTAGCCTTGCTGTTTAAGATACACAGGTGAGTGTGTTCATACTTATTCAAGTCACATTTCAAGAACTAAGATAACTGACCCCATTATTCAGTGATGGGACATGAGAGACTGTTTGAATTCTTTCAGCATTATGTACTTTTAGGCATTATCATGGATATGCTCTTTTTTATTTCCCTTAGCTTCATTCAGACCAAGATAAAGGAGACGGATCACTCAAATATATTTTATCTGGAGATGGAGCAGGTACTCTTTTTATTATTGATGAAAAAACAGGTGACATTCATGCCACAAGAAGAATTGATAGGGAAGAAAAAGCCTTTTATACTCTGCGTGCACAAGCTATTAACAGAAGAACTTTGAGACCAGTAGAACCAGAATCTGAGTTTGTGATCAAAATCCATGATATCAATGACAATGAGCCAACGTTCCCAGAAGAAATTTATACAGCGAGTGTTCCGGAAATGTCTGTTGTAGGTAAGTTCATTTATAGGAGTTATCGTGGTATGTAAAAAGTATACAAAATAATTACCAGAAATTTTTAAAATGCTATGATCAATTAATTGACATTTTTGAGTCCCTCCTAACAGTACTTATTTAATTTCCTCATGTCGGAAATGAGTTAGAAAAAAAAAGATGAATCATTTTTTACATGCCATGGATTTGTAAATCTTTGCAAATAAGTAGATATTTCCTTTAAAAACCAATGAAAATATCATTAAAATTTAGTAGAAAATTATGAAAATATAATATCTTTGTCACATGGATTTGTATAACAGCTAGGTAAAATTCTGACCCCAAATATATTATAAGCACATTTAGATAAATATAGATGTAATATAGTCTTCATATACATTCTTTAGGTATAATTTGCCTAAAGACTTTGTCTGGTTTATCTAAATGATACAAAAGGTGAAAATGATTAGATTATCTAATTCATATTATTTTAAAACATATTTTTCTTATAAGCATAATCCTGCTGATATAAATCTCTTATTCAAACAAACTAGTGGAAATCCACAATCACATACTGATATACAAATACAGATTTAGGCTGTAGAATCTGTAAGATGGAAGGCATGAAAAAGCTAGAAGTATAACACTCAAGATAATGGAACTTTCTTTTTCAATGGAAATAAACAGAAGTTGTTATTTGTAAGCAAAGAAAGTTAAGATTGCCTTATTTTTTTTATTAAATAGAGAATGACAAAAAACAAACATCAGGAAACAAAGGTAACATTTTTTTGGAGATAGATATTTAGATTTGGTAGAATAAATTTATTCCTCAAGCATGAGAGAAGTCATATAAGCCAATGCAATAATTCTGATTCTTTTCTTTTAAGTTACAATGGCACATTTTCAACTCTGCATTTCTCAAAAGCATTGTTCTGGGATTATTATTTGATATTTACTTCACTAAACCCCGAGGACTTTGGCAATTGCTTTATGATAAAGCTCTTTTTTTTATATCTTGAACTTTATTAAATAGCTTTTAATAGTTCATGGAACTTGGGATCCTCTTGGATTGTTTCTAAATTTAGAATTTAATCTATTCATAAAATTGTATTCTAGAGCAGATGTTAATTATTTTTATAGTCAATTAGTGGAGAGGAGGAAAGAAGAGCACACTTACTCCTTTGTGATCGGATATGCCCTTTACATGAAACAAATCTATTATGTGAAAATGAATTTTAATATCAAACCTCATCATATGTAAAGTAACTGCATTTATTATAGTCTGATACATTGTAGCATTATCTACAGGTGCATAAAAATATACCTGTTGGCTAATTAAATATGTAACTGAATTCAGAGTTTTCCTGTAATAACACTATATGTATGATTTTCATGTCAATTATATAGAAATGTTTCTTTAAGAGGTCATTATTAAAGCCAACAATCATTCAAGTCTTCCATGAAAACCAGTGCTTTTGCTCCTCCTTCTGGTGCTGTGCAGAACTAAGCTGAATTTGGATACTTCAGGTACTTCCGTGGTGCAAGTCACAGCTACAGATGCGGATGATCCTTCCTATGGGAACAGCGCCAGAGTTATTTACAGCATACTTCAAGGGCAGCCATATTTCTCTGTGGAGCCTGAAACAGGTCAGGAATCGTGAATCAGTTGTTACTTTAAGTCATTAGGATCTTTTCAAGTAGAAAAAAGGTGGGAACGATAAGACAAGCATTAACATTACTGCTTACAGAAGAGGGATGATATCACACTTAAAGACTTGAGAATTTAAGTGAAATGATTGAGTGAGCTAACGGAAAGAGACCTGGCTTTATGTTTTTTGCATATGGGTTTAGGTCGCTATATAGTCAATATGGTATTCTTTAGGTAACAGAAAAACCGCACAAATTGTAAAATATTTCCACTGAATCACTTTCATGATTTCTAGATAATTAATAACAAAAATATATTCTGTCTTTCAAAAAACCCTAGATGTATAATATGTGGTCTTAATCAACTAATATTTGAAACTTTAATGAGGATAACAAAAGTTTTTTTTTTTTTTTTTCTTCCAGGTATCATCAGGACTGCTTTACCAAACATGAACAGAGAAAACAGGGAGCAGTACCAAGTGGTAATCCAGGCCAAAGATATGGGCGGCCAGATGGGAGGCTTATCAGGGACCACAACGGTGAACATCACACTGACAGATGTAAATGACAACCCACCTCGCTTCCCCCAGAGTAAGCTGCCTTTAATGGTCTTTCCACATGGCAAAAGCTTTAGACTAAAAAGAGAAAAGATATGGAAAAGGTAGTTGTCAATCATTTAATTTTAAAAACATTGAAAATGTGCTACAAAAGTGAAGAAAAAAAAAAAAAAAAAAGGTCCGTATGCTGATGCATTCACTGTTACTGAAATGTAAAAAAAATATATTTTGGGGGCGCCTGGGTGGCGCAGTCGGTTAAGCATCCGACTTCAGCCAGGTCACGATCTCGCGGTCCGTGAGTTCGAGCCCCGCGTCAGGCTCTGGGCTGATGGCTCGGAGCCTGGAGCCTGTTTCAGATTCTGTGTCTCCCTCTCTCTCTCTGCCCCTCCCCCGTTCATGCTCTGTCTCTCTCTGTCCCAAAAATAAATAAAAAACGTTGAAAAAAAAAATTTAAAAAAAAATATATTTTGGATATATTTCATTTAGAAATAGGGATCTATGGATGATCACAGAACCTGTCCATAAATATGCTCTGCATCCATGACTACAATCCAAGAACTATTTCTTTCAGTTCGCAAAAAGAAATGATGTTTTATTGGAAAACAAAGTCATACTTCTACAATGAATGTGTTTACTTCCACCTAGAATTTAATAAGAAGGATCTTAACTTGAGGGTAACATTTTTCAATAAAATATCTAATTTGTCATATTATGAGGACTTAGAAAGGGCTACATAGCCAGAACATAACAAACTATTCAGACTTACATTTAATATCGCTGTGTCAGACTTACAGTTACTCTCTCTGTGTTTGGAATGGTAATCATTCTAAAACATTTTGTATTCCTGACCTATTTAGTTATAAAACACTAAATCTATTTAGTGATAATGTCATGTATTTGGATCTATTTTTGTTATAAAATGAACTCTTCAAGTTCTCAAAATAGATCAAGAATAGGTTAAGAACCGTTAGCTTCTGACCATATAACACATGCATTTATTCATGTGTTATACACATGAATCCCTTTTTTATACAAATTTGTATAGACATGCAATTAGAGTGGGTGATGTTAGATCTGAATGGGCAGCCCAAGTATCAGCCAATTTCCTGCTCATTGGAAAAATCCTGTACTTTAAGATGGAATTTTATGTTGTTAGAAATGTGGCATAAAATGCAGGTTGTAGTATCTTTGTCATTATTTTTTAGCATTTTTTGTGTGTTCACTTCTAAGTTGATCTCCCAATTCTAGTTTGATTTTTGGCTTACATACTTTTGGGAGAAATTATTAAAATGTAGTTTTTTGTGATATTTATATTTTTACACTAAAGACTATAATGCAGAAGGAATCATGATCTAAGAATTTGTTGCATTATTTTGACTGTTTCAAAGAAATTTACCTCTTTTCCATGTTATTTTTATCTAACTTTGATGAGTAAAAATAGTGTATGATTTGAATTGATTTGTCTAAAATCTTGTGTGTAGAAAAATTATAACATTCACATAGAATATTTTTTGAGCACAGTAATCACTTGTTTATTATTCATGATGATTCTTTTGCTAAATATTAAGGAATGTCCCCATTAGGTCTGCCATTGTGGTGTTTGGCTCCAAACAGAGAAAAGGGTATTTCTTTATGCTCTTTTCAAACAGTCAGACTACAGCTCCAATTACCTGTAGCATCAGCAGGAGAAAGGAAAATAATAATCCCTATTATTTCTTCTCAAACAAATCTGAACACATGCTTAGTGGCATTAAAATTCAAATCTCACATTTTGTAGATATTTCTGACCACCTCTTAACCTGAACTTGTTACCAGGAGAATTAACATGCAAATCCAGTAGAATAAACCATAACTAATTACTCACATTATCCACGGGAGGCAAAAATATTCCTTTAAAAAAGTATTTTTTAAGTCAATA
This sequence comes from Panthera leo, assembly GCF_018350215.1. Lineage (NCBI taxonomy): Eukaryota > Metazoa > Chordata > Mammalia > Carnivora > Felidae > Panthera > Panthera leo. The sequence continues at coordinate 219,246,359 of NC_056679.1, forward strand.
ATAAATGACCACTAAGAGGACTATTATATTTTAAATGCTCAGGAACATATATACACATGTCAAATATGCAGTTCATTTAAAAATGATAATCCGATAAAGGAAATTAGTAGATTCTAATTAAGCACAAAAATCAGATATTTGAAAGATAATAATGTCCAATGAAAATTCATTTTATTATTTTTTCATCTACTATGATACCTTTATTAATTCATTTGATAATTTTTTCCTTTGCTTTTGTTGAGTCAGAATTTATGATTGGCATCTGACAGATACATTACACAAGCCCTGATATAATTATAATAGTAGTGATGATGATGATGATGATGATGATGAAATATTGATAATAAAAAGAAGCAGCAACATAACACATTTTCTGAATAACATGTTTTTTGGACACTGTACCAAGTTATTGATTGACCTATTGTTATTTGATCACAATATCTCATTTAGGTCAATATTACGATCCCCATTTTACAAATGAGAAAACAAAAGTTCTAGATGTTAAGACCAAACTCCAAGTAATGCAGAGTAGGGTTGCAACCCATGTCCAAATCCAGATGTATAGCACAACACATTTAGAGGAATTGTAGAGCACCTTGTATCTTGCCTCATTATTTTTTAATTATAGCTAGAAACATAATTTGTGGATTTTTATTTTCCCAATTATATTTTCTGCGATGAATATTTGCAACCATATCTTACTATTGGGAACATTCAGTCATGGCAATTAGAATACCACTTGATAACCTCAGTCATCTAATATCCAGAAAACTAGTTTTTAATTTCCAATATCATTTCATTAAATAGCTAAGATTTGGAGACAGTTCCATAGTTTATGAAGTCTTTCATCTGTGGCATAGCATTGAGAACTCAGAACTAACCTATGTAGATCCCTTGTTAGTATTATTATACTCAATGCATGGAAAAAGTAAAGGAGATTCAGAGTGGCAATGATAAAGACAACAAACCAATGCTGCCTAATTGAAATATAATGCAAACCAAAATTGTGCGCCACGTACGTAATTATAATTTTTATCAGCCATCTAAAAAAGTTAAAAGAAACAGGAGAATATATTTTAACCATATATTTTCTTTAGCCTAATAGTGTCCTTTAGATATGTCAATATAAAACTTAATTCAGGTATTTTATATTCTTTGTTACCATAATTCTTTGGAATACCCACTTAGATAATGTATTTTCCAGTTGCGTCAAGTCTCAATTCAGACTAACCGTATTTCCACTCGATCACTGCATGGAGTGATTCTGCATGAGTCCCAGCGCTGTCTTCCTCACTTAGTAGCTTTTTCATGTTGGTCAGTTAAACCAACCCTTCTGTTTTTCAGTGACAACGAATAAACTTGGATAGCAGTGCGTACTCCATGGTAGAGTGTAAGACTAAATAATTCAACACCTATGAAACACTTGACCCAGTGGCTGGCACTAGCGTATTTATGTGTTAAGTAATGTTGATTTGTTCAAGTGCTGCTCTATTACTATTATTAGTCAATATTATAAAAGTGGCCTCAGAACTTAAACTTGCATGCAGATGGGCTGATCCAAATTCCGTATTTCCCGATATGGTCCATCTGTGAAAGATAAAACTCTCAGTCATTTGGAAGGGACAGTGAAAGATGAAAACTCAGATGTCCTGCTTCATTGTTTAGCTTATTTTATTGTGTGGATCTATAACAGTCATTCCCCATCAGGGACAATTTTGCCACCCCAGAGAACATTTGGCAATGTTTTGAGACATTTTTGCTTGTCTCAGCTGGTGGCTTCTACCAGCATCTATTGGGTAGAAGATAGGAATGCTCTAAACATCCTTACAATTCATATGACAGAGAATAATTTGGCCCCAAATGCCAACGGTGCTGCAGTTAGGAAACTTTGATGTGTTATATGAGGATCTGTTCAAGTGAAATAATAAATTTATTTATCTGACAATATTTATTGAAAACACACCGTGTGGCGCCTGGGTGGCTCAGTTGTTTAAGCGGCCAACTTTTGATTTTGGCGCAGGTCATGATCTCACAGTTGTGAGATGGAGCCCCCACCTCAGAGCCTTCTCGGGATTCTCTCTCTCACCTTCTCTCTCTGCCCCTGCCCCACTTGCGCATGCACATGCTCATGTGCTCTCTCCCTCAAAGTAAATAAACATTAAAAAAAAATGCTTGTACCAAACACTATTTTAGAAATTAGACCTATGAATGTTGTCAACAAAGGGTCCTGGTTTTTATCCCTATGACCTTTCATTACAGTAGGTGAGGTCATAACTTATCAGACATAAGTAAAAATATATATATGCAAGGCGTTGAGTCAGTCATGGATAAAAAGAGGAACATGTGTGTGCCAAAGGGAAGAGTAGGGGAAGATCTCATTCGGGAGGGGATATTTTATCCAAACATGGCAAGATGAAATAAACTTAGCCATATAAAGAGATGTGAAAATCCCCCAAGCAGAGTTAACACCATGTGTGAGACCCTGAGATTGGAAATTGAGTGATTATGTCAAGAACCAAAGATGGTGTATCCGGATCATACCAAACAGGAATAGGTTGGTGGGAGATTAGATTAAAAAGCTCTACACTCCCAGGAGCACTGACAATAGCAAATTTTTATTGGTATTAACAAACATATAACTGTGTTCCTGACCTACGTTATCATCACGGTCCTGTGCTTTTAGAAGTATACAGGTAGGTGAACATTAATATAATATGGGTGCCCAGCTTAGTGTGATTCTAAAAGAGAGGCAATGGATTAGAAGGTTAGGGGGCACCTGAAAACTGAGTTCTAAAAGTATTTTCTGCTCTTTTGCTCTAGATACTAACTTGTATTTTTCAGTCTCAAAAAGATACTCTATTGAATTTGTTCACAATCCTGCGTTATATAAAGTGACATAATTTTTAAAATAATAAGGGAAACAAATCTATTGCTTACCTTTCACTGACAGGTACTATGTTTGTACCTAAGCGTATGAACATTAATGTCTTGATTCTTGATTATGAGTCATATATTGTCTAGCAATAGAGAGAATATTTCAATAGGAAATCATGTGTAATGAAGGAACTATGCACAGAATGCAAGGGGCATACAGAATAGTAGCACTTATCCAAATTGGGGGGAGGGGTGAAGGTATGAGTACATCATTTACCGTGGAAGCTTTTTGGGGGAATTTATCTCTTGATCTAAGTCTTTTCTTAAAACTACTGTATGTCATAAAGATAGAAAAAGATGAAGAGTTCACAAAGCTGGGAATTAGCAAAATCTAATTTATGAAAGGGCATATTCTGTGCAGGAAAAACAAATGATAAAGGGCATGCTTCAAAGTGGTGATGAAGATTCTTTGGTGATAAAAATGATAGATGCTTTTTTTTAAATATATATTTTTGATGTTTATTTATTTTTGAGAGAGAGAGAGAGACAGACAGACAGACAGAGAGACAGAGTGTGAGTGGGGTAGGGGCAGAGAGAGAGAGGGAGACACAGAATCCAAAGCAGGCTCCAGGCTTCGAGCTGTCAGCACAGAGCCCAGCGTGGGGCTCGAACTCACCAACTGTGAGATCATGACCTGAGCCAAAGTTGGACGATTAACCGACTGAGCCACCCAGGCACCCCTGAAATAATAGATGCTTTTAATGTTTGCTTTTCTGTAGCTTCTATTTTTATATGTTTTTGTAACTTGATAATGCCAAAACAAAACAGAATAACAATGGAAAGGACAAAAGTGACAATTACTTCCAAAAAGTCCAATTAAATCAGCACTGGATAGCAGCTATTGGAATTTACATAATGGGAGTAATTGCAGATGATCTTTCCCAATTGGTTTTCATTGAAATTATTTTGTAAGAAGCTGGAGGATATTAAGTTGAGGAATAAAAGAAGAACAGGAAGAAGACTGAAAAAATAATGCCTGTACTTTAAGAAGTAAGATGAATAAGAAAATAAAATAGACAAACAATATAGTAGTTAGAAAGAAATCTTGAATTAAGTGTGGTTTAGTAGGTAATTTCTTAAAGTCTCCTATGGCCCAGTCACAAAGTGGGAATTAGGCCACAATGGCCAACAAAGGACCTGAGCTCCTAGTTGAAGATGCAGACAATAAAGTGATAGCTACAGGAACATAATGTGATGTCTGGTTGTGTGGTAAGTGTTGTGAAGAACATGAAGCAGGTAAGGGGCTAGATAATGGCAGGGGTGCTATTTTAGGGAGGATGAGTAGGGGAGGCTTTTCTAAGGAGACCTGAGTAATTTTAGGAACTGAAAATGCATACAATTAGACAATTTAGCTTCCCTAATCATAGGTCTTACATATACAATACTTAGAGGGTTAACAGTTAATAAATAAGGTCAGGGGCCCACAGGTGGCTCAGTCAGTTGAGCATCTGACTCTTGATTTAGGCCAAGGTCATGATCCCAGGGTCATGGGATCGAGCCCCATGTCGGGCTCTGTGCTGAGCATGGAGCGTGCTTCTCTCTCTTCCCCTCCCTCTACTCCTCTCCGCTGCTCATGCTCTCAATCTCTGTCTCTAAAATAAAAGTAAATAATTTAAAAAATGATAAAAATAAATAAATAAATACAGTCACATATGTAAAATGTCTTCAATAGTAACTGCAATATATAATAAGTTCTTGATAAAACTCAATTTCCTCCTCTTCCCTTTTCTTTCTTCATGAGTGTATCTAATGTTTCTGATCTCATTCCTTTCCTGTCTTTGATGTTGTGCTGCTGTTCTTTGTGGCCAACCAAAGATTAAATAGAAGTGCCTTAAGCCTGGAGAGACCTGTAACCTCAGTGGCCAGAACAAAATGAATGTGCGTACCTCATACAAACGAATGAATACTTTCATGAATGAGGACTCCAGAGCCTGTTTTTCTGCTCTCCAACCAGTCAGATGCTCAGTGGTCCTTGTATGGTGCTGTTTCATTGTGCTAACCCAGAACATATAACACTTCCTCACCTGAAATCTAAGCTCCTGGTATCCTGCTTGAATACTTTAGTCTTTTTCATTCCGTATCCTTTTTTCTTTCCCTAAAATAAGAAAAACAAAATAGACTCCATGGAAAAGGTCTATTAAAAATATTAAATTACTGCAACTTGATCTCTGTGGGATTTGGAAAAATCAACTGGGACAATAAGATTTATGTCCAATGACTTTAAAAAAAAATCTCTGGGAAAATGTTATAATAACTGATTTTCATCCTGACCAGAGTAAATGATTAAGAAATATCTGATCTGCAGAACCCAGTGTCTTTGCCTTGATATAGCAGAGAATGTTATATCATAAGACTATCAAATCCATTAAAAACAAAAATAAAACAAAACAAAATAAACATCTAGAAAGTAGGTTCAGGATTAGGGAAAAAGCATTTACAAAAGCACTTATGCAGATGGTTAGGGTCTCAGCCAGCCAGCTGGTGCTGGGGACTTGGATCTAGTTCTTGAATGGGACAGTAGTTCACTAGAACTCAAGAAGAAGGAAGGCAGCTAAACCTCTGAAACCCTGGCAAAAACTCCAAACCACAAATGAGACAAGTCTAGGGCACAGCTCAAGACCACAGCTCTTTATTCACATTTAGCTGCTTTCCCACACATCCTATCACAGACAACAAAAGACAGAGAGAGTAGATTATTTTCGCATCTCCTAACTGTAGGTGTGAGCTCCTGAGAAAACCAGCTCTCATGGAACCATGCCTCTAGTCTACTTAACATTGAGTCACAGACATGTTTGCACCAAGCTTAGGTGGACAAGTGGGAGTCAGGAACCAGTAACTAGTACATTTATGCAATGTTGAATGAGCTGAAATTCTATGAAGGGGAAAAATTTATAAAATGCAAACAAATTGGGTGATAGTTTTATTTGTATTTATTCTTCATTCTCTTAAGTTTTAGGGCATTATGTGTGTAGATAATGATCAAATCTATGAGAATTTGATATGATGTTTATTATGTCAGTTTCCAGATCTATCCCAAGTACACTCAAAAGAGTGAATTTATATTTGTTCACTATATTTTTTTGCCATGAATTATTAAGGACAGTAACAAAAATCAGTTCATTGGGTTGTTAGTTCTGAAAATTGACACAGAATTTCTCCCTTATAGGAAAGTTTTTTATTAAGATAAATAATAGGTAATAAGACACTTTCAGTGTACAAATAAACTTAATAAGACTCTAATTTTCTGAATGTTTTAATACCATCTCTTTATATTCTCTCAAATTGTATCTAAAGATTATACACAACTATAGCCAATTGAGAAATAATAGCAAACAATTCTAGAATCACTCAGAGCCCTAAAAAGATATCATATGTATATTTATGTATTTTATCTAAATGACCTAGATTGGACACTGACTGACTTTAGTTAGCCCATTAAATTACATAAATATGGGTTATCCAGTTTGCCTAAATTTCAAAAAAGCAGTATAAAAATAATAGTAATAAGCACAGTGTTATAGCATGTACTGAGAACTATAAAATACAAAAAAAAACTCATTAAGTCTTCACAATATCTATATAACATTATAACATAATTGCCTCCTCCTTTTTATTAGTTAAAAAAACAGATATGTGTAAACTTAAGTTACTTGTACAAAGTTCTATAACTGGGAAATAAATTAAAGTCAGATTGGGGATCAAGGTTCTTTGGCTCAAAAATCTACACTTCTAACCACTACACCAAGAAAGAAATTGGTACATGAAAGACTCTCTTCTTTATCTTCCCTGGATCATTTTGCTTTTCATTAATTCCATAATTCACTACTTGTATGTAGATTATACAGATAACTTTAGATAAGGTATACTAAATTCTTGAAATGTCTATGCATTTGCTACAAATAGGGAAATGAAACCTTTATAGGTTGGTGCTTTTGCAATTCCCAGGGACCAAACATGAGTGGCTGTTTTGTTTTGTTTTGTTTTGTTTTTTTGGTGGGATCCTTATACTCCTTGGACAGATAAATAAACAGGTTTGCATCAGACAAGGTCTTTCAAGGAAATGTCTCTATGATATACGTAGGGATTTAAGACCTGTATATTCAGTGAGCTGTGAGACTACCGTAATCCCTGCCTGGTACAAGAGAGATTTGATTTAATAAGTGCTGATTTTTCCTTTGTAAATAGAGTCAACCTCTTCTCTACTGGGGATTCTAAGGTAATGTAGGCCTCAGGCTGATCTGCATATTTTAAAATTATCAAGCACATTTCAACTAGAGCACATTTCAACTAGAGCAACAGTCAGGTATGTCCCAAGGAAGATGCTTTAGCCTGAGAAAGAAGGAATGAAATTTAAAATATCTCTTTTTCCCTTTTTCATTGTCTAGGGAAAAAAAATACCTTTATATTCCTTAGAACTGTTCTATAATTTTTATTGGTTAGAGATAACTATGATTTTTACTGTGACCACCAAAATATTTGTAGGATTCTTCCCTATGGTTCCAATGTCTACAGTTTATAATAATTACAAAGAAATGGTGTTGTAAAAGCATTCCTTGATTTATAAAATGTTGAATGAAGTCATACAGTGTGGGCAGGAACTATGCTAGTAAATAATAATAAATTAATAAAGAGAGATACAAGATACAGGATACATCCACAAATGGTTTGTATTTTGAAGGGTATAGACACAAACTTTCCCTTTCCTGTGTCCTCTCTCTCTCTCTCTCTCTCACGCACACACACACACACTTTATAGTTTATCTCACACCCCATGTCTTCTTTACTTCTTTTCTTGCTTGTTTTTGCACATAGATATAGGTTATGTGTATGTACGGATGTGTAGTTATAAGTATACATACTCATATATGTATGCACACACATATGTATGTTGACATGCATGTTCCATACCCACCTATAATTGGAGAATGGTGCAATAACATCCATACTATAATTACCAATTGAAGTCTAAAACATCAAATGATAAACTCTTCAGATGTAAGTGGATCAGGAAAGAGAAAATTATATAAGAGTTCTCCAGGTAGGAAAACAAAGGAAATGAGTTCTGTTTGGTATGGCTGGACCTCAGGGTTTGCAGCAGGGATTATGAGACAAGAAGGAAAATGTATAGGCATTGTTAACATCAGGGAAAGGGATGGATATAAAACTAAAATGCCATATAGATTATGCAAAGGAATAATTATGCTAATTATTCTGGCAGCAATGAAGCACACTGCTTGGATCACAAGAGCAACAGTTGATGAGAGTCTGGACCAATGCTGAGGAGAGGAGGAATTTGAGACACATTTAAGTGGGTGATCCAATGGACTTGGTCATCATGTCGACAAAAGTTTTGAAGGAGAAAGGAGAGAGCAAAAGAAAAAGCTGTTTTATAGCTTTTTACCAGAAGACATTGTTTGAAGAGAGAGACAGGGATTTCAGCTTGATTTGAAGATTTTGAATTGAGTTCAGATATCTAGGAGTAGTGAAAAAATATGTTGATCCGAGGTACACACATGACATATAAGTGAAAACAGACATGTATGATCTCAGCCAGGCTAAATGTTTAGAGGGACATAACTGGGGAAATGCACAATACTGCAAATCTGATGAAAGATATAAATTCCTCAGAGGAGTAGTGTGCATGGAAATTATACAGAAATCCACTTGAAACTCCCCAGTTATTCCACGGAGAGTTGCCTTCGACTAAACCATTTGGCATTTTGAAAAAATGGGATTCAAAGTTCCTTTGTATCCTTCAGAGCAAAGTTGAATAATACCCCCGGATGAGTATAGATATAAATACTTAGATACAAACTAGCTGTGTAAATGTTTGGCTGTTACAGAGGTTCTAGTATGCCTATTCAGGGACACATTGCAAACATAGGGGCCACCTAATACAATGTTAATATGCTTATGAATGACTAGTTTAAGGTTATCTTAACTTCTCCATGTCCTATGTATAATTTTGTTTCTATACATTGCAATTGTGTGCATTGCATTGATGCCAAACCTCGGAGATGATCTCAAAGATACGTATCCAGATGGATTTCCAAGTCCCCGGGAATCAATGGGCAGCTTTTCTTAAAGCTTTGTCCTGTAACTTTCCTCAATGAACAGGAAACTAAGACATCATGCAGCATCTTGTTTTGCTCTAATTTAACTTCAATGCCCAAAGCTAAGCTGGTGATCACGTCTCCAGTGCTCACAAATTTAGGTTTCTGTCTTTCCTCTGGTGACAGTCTTCAGTTCCAGAGCCTCATTCCTTTGTCAGTCTCTGGTGTGACTTTCATCTCTCCTCTCCTTTCTCCTAAATGCCCATTTAGCGTTGCATAATTTCCTTAACCACTGTGCAGTTTTCTCCAAGGAGCTTTATCTCGTTTTTAATTTCTTCCTGTTAAGCTCATTAAAAAACATCTTTTAAACATTATACAATGGAATGGTTTATAAACGTGCATAATTGTGTCGTTTTTCTTAAAGCAAGTGTTTGAGATTATTATGCAGCGTAGAGATGTTACAATAAGATTACACACAAAGCAAATAAAAAAAATTAAACTAATGTTAAATTATTTTGTTGATACATATATGTGGTGCTTTTTTTCTTTTTTTCATCACAGTGTTAGAAATGCTGAGAGTTCTTACGTAAATGTGAATAGCAACAAGGGCAGGGAACAAAGAAAAAAGACAAATTCTATCTCTTTGAGCCTTACTGTTTTTTATCAACAAAACAAAACTGCAACTATTTCCTGCCAAGCTCAAAACCTGAGTTTGCCCTTGCTGCCGTCCCACTGGTGTTCTGGCATCTCTTTTGTTGTTTCTGAGGATGTCATCTTGTCACATCTCTTACTTGGCTTATCTTATGTCTTTCCTCCAGAGTCTCCTACATTGAGCTGTCAACTGTTTCTAATTCTAGTACACAAATCTGCAGCGTTTTTAATATTCAAGTGCAAAGGTCCTATTGATCAAAATTTTGGTAAAACAGTGACCTGGAATGTTTAATCTGAATCTTATAAAATCAGAAATACATCAAAATTGGGTGAAATCTTTAATAATGAAAATTCAGATGTAATGTGAGGTTGTCAATAATGGTCTCCAAGTGCACTTCCCATACCTTTTGCCCAGTCCTTACAAAGTCTCTGCAATATTATCTTTTAGATTTGTACTTCTAACCACGACTTTCCATATATGAGACACAAATGGCAATTTCCCCTTGCATTCATGCCTTTGTGCTTAAGTCGATAACCAAACTAAGAACATACTCCAGGAAGAAACATTTATCTGCCCTAAACATTAAAAGAGAAGCAAATGATTCAATCTGACACCTGGGAATGAGTTTAAAACAACTATAAATTGGAATTGATAGGAAAGCGTACCACGTAATTAAAGCTCCATCAACTGTAAGAGTAAAAATAAGGAGCATGCAAATAGATGTCTTTAAGGAAAAATGAAATGTTAGATGGGTGATAGGAGCTACTGTGCTTTTGTCAACGGACGCGTAACAATCTGCCTCCTTCCGATGTCTCTCTTGCTCCCAACCCCTACGTGATAAACACCCTTGCAGACTCCTAATGAAAATAATTTCAGTTTGTTTGACAAACTAGGATACTTGTGTTCAGCAGAATACTCTTGGAAAGGAATTATAAAATAGGAATGAGTAGTTCTTTCACACGTTTAAAATATAGAAATGCAGTCTATTAACTTTGAAATAGACCCAGTGAATCTTCTCCCTAAATAAGTTTCTGCACATAAACATAATTCCAGAGAAAGTATTGTCAAATTGTAAATGTTGGGCACTGAATAACTAGTTCTTGAACAAATTAATTACTAGAGCTGCCATAGAATTAAAAACAATCATGACTGCGTATATTGTATGTGTGTATATATCATACTATTTGAATTATTTAATAGAGAGCTAAATCTATACTATTTTGATGAATGGGCTCCATCTTAATTGTGGCTTTTCTGGAAAGTATGAGACACCTTGAACATACTTTTATTAACATTTCAGGGGTAAATAAGTATATGTATGTGCCTGTATGTACACACATATTCCCAACTCACCTACTATATGTGTTTGTGTTGTGTGTGTGTGCGTATGTCCCTTACAACAAACTACTGTGGAATAGAACTGAGATATACATACTAATTTAGTCTTATTATAATATGAACCAATGGAACATGGTCACTTCCTGTTTAAGTCTCAGAAGGTACTGAAAATTAATGTTTACTCTCCTCAAAAGGAAATAAATTTTGCAATGGAGATAGTCCCTTCACCAACCAAAAAATAAAATGAAGTGATAAATAATTTTGGATTCTTGACCAGAACTATAATGACAAGTTTAAAGCAGGCAGATTTTCAGAATCTAAGCATGTGCCTAAAAATACAACCAATCTCAAAAATGTCCAAGCTAAAAATAAAAAGTGGGAGAACAGATTTCCAGAGGCAATATTCAGTGAAATCTGTGTGACAGTAAAACTAATGAAACAATAAAACGTTTTATTCTTTTGTTCTGTCTGTCTGTTAAAAGAAGACCCATGATTAGGAAACCTTTTACCAGAACCTGATAATCCCTAATATCATCAAGAAAATTTTCTACTTAAGGTTTTAAAAAATATTTTGCATCGAAGTATTAAGTTTATATATTTTTTTTAAAAAGGAAAATAAGCCACCTCTTCCATTCTTCCTCACCTGTAGCTCTAATCCTCACAGAAAACAACTTCAAACTGTAACTTTTTCAGTTCATCTAGGTTAAGCTACAATTCTTTAAGCAATATCTTATTATTTGTTGAAATATTTTTATATCTCACCTTTGACTTCCTTTCATGATTAGTGAAAATGGAACGCAGTAACATCTCAATCCATTCTCCCCTAGATGTAATTATATCAGTTTTTTCCCCGTTGCACTATCCATTATCTTAGCAAATTTAAGTAATGTGATTAGGTTTACTTTATCCACTATTGCCAATCTCTCTCTGTCTTTCTATCCCAACAGCATTTTCACAGAATCACTACATATATATACATATATATATATATGTATTTTTTTAATTGTCTAAAAAAAAAAAAAAAAACCCTGCAAGTTTCAAAAGGAGCTTATCAAAATACTATGCTATGAACTATGTAAAATGTTGACCATTGTGCCACCTTTTTAAAAATTTTTGTTTATTTATTTATTTAGACACAGCAGGTGGGGGAAGGGCAGAGAGAGATGGAGAGAGAGAATATCCCAAGCAGGTTCCGCACTGTCATGGGGTTCGAACTCATAAACTGTGAGATCATGACCTGAGCCAAAAACCGAGTCAGACGCTTAACTGACTGAGCACCCAGGCGCCCCTGGGCCAAAATATTTAACAGAGCATATTCTGGCTCTCAAATGTTTCTAAGACAAAGCCAGGCATTTTATTTCCCATGCAATAATTTCAGCTATTGAATATGAGCGATCCTCTTTACCAAAGTTGTATTTTTCCAAGATATTACAGCTTTGAGCTTTTCACGTGCTCCGTGTACAGCTGCTCAAAACTCGTTCGCGAGCAGCCCCATAGCACTTAGCTTCATTTTGGCAGCGTTCGGGGTTGCACACCTAAAGCCCTCTTATTCCCCTCCCAGCATGGGCTGGCTAATCTCTACAGCTCAGGAAATCCTGCCATCCCAGACTTTCCTTTTTTACTTCCGTACTTTGGATAGAAAACTGTCTACATCTCATGTATTCCCATATCTTGATTTAGCACCTTATTTTCCTGGAATACATTCTTCATAGGTTCTTTCAAAAAGCCCAAAGGGAGAGAAATTTGCTGAGTCTAAAACTATCTTTATTGGGTTATCACATTTGATTAATATGCTGGCTGGGTTGAAAATAATTTCATCATCAAATTTTGATGACATTGTTCAATATTTTGCTAGGATCAGGGGCTACCTTGAAAGGTCCATTGACATTTTAATCCATGTCTTTTTTTTTTTTTTCAACCACACAGTTGCATATGAGTTTTCAATTGCATATACTTCCTTCCATTTATCCTCTAGCCCTCAAATTCCCACATTGGATAATCATAATCTTCAGTTTAACCCATCCATTATTTTTTAACTTCAACTATTATATTGTAAATATCTACTGTATTTGGCTCTTTATCAAAAATGCCCAGGCACTTTTTATAGTTATTTTCTGGTGAGATTTTTATGACCACTTTTACTTCTTAAAGCATATTGAATATATTTTAAAATATTTTTTATGTGATGGCTCCACACTCTTTTGTTGATCTAGCTCCAAGGTTCTATTTGTTTCATTTTTATTTGCTTTTGGAATTTTTTATATCAGTGTTTTGTTTTCCTGGGATACTCATGTGTCCTTGTATTGTTATATGTATTATTGTTATTGTATATTATATATTTATATTAATTTATAAGTATTTTTATATTAATATCGCATAAATACAATAATATATAATTAATATTTATATAATATATAGCATATATTATGTATTATATTGTTATAGATAATATATAATATATGAATCCCAAATATATATAATGATATGAAATAATATATAAATATATTACACATAATATATGATTATAATAATGTATAATGTATACACTATATAATATATAAATCTCAAATATATATTTGAACTTTGTGAGACATGTTATTGAATCCTAACTACCAACACTTATTTTTTTTTAACTTTTTTGAAATTTTTGAGAGCGAGAGAGACAGAGCATGAGCAGGGGAGGGGCAGCGAGAGAGAAGGAGACACAGAATCTGAAGCAGGCTCCAGACTCAGCTGTCAGCACAGAGCCTGATGCAGGGCTCAAACCCACAGTGATATTAGGACCTAAGACAAAGTCGGTCACTTAACCCACTGAGCCACCCAGGTCCCCAGTACCAACAGTTTTAAGTGATGCTTTGTTGTGTATATGAGTTTGCTTGTTTGCTTTAAATTTTCATGTATGTTATAATAACTACAAGAGAATATAAGTAGTACCACTTTGAATCATTACAAGGACTTTAAAAATAGTTTTCATTTATATGCATGATCCTCAAATTTTGTTATTTAATATATATATTCATATATACATATATAGATAATTTATAAGTATACATAGAGCATTTACATATCCATAAAAATATATTATTGATTTTTATTGTTTATAGCTTATAAAAATAATATCACACTGTATATAATTTTCTGATACATTCCTATTTCCATTTATTATTATGTATTTAAGATTCATATATATTTTTTTCACATAACTATAGCTCACAGTTTTCACTTTTGAATTTTGTTTGCATGCATATTATGTAACAAGTTTATTATTCTCATGCTGTTTGACATTTGGGTTCTCTTCCTTTTTGTTTCCTTTCTTTTTTTCATTTTACAAATAGTGTTTCTATATGACATTTCTGCAACTATTCTCATATGCCTTGCTGGGCTTTGTTTATGCTACCATTTAAGTTTGCATTATATATTCCCACGTGTTTCCTGTTATGGGTTGAATTGTGTCCTCTAAAACATATATTTTTAAGTGTTAAACCTCAGTATGTCAGAATATGACCTTATGTAAAAGTAGCGTCTTTACAGAGGTAATCAAGTTACAAGGAGGTCTTTTAGGGTTAGGGCTTTAATCCAATATGACTGGTGTCCTTATAATAAGGGGCAATTTGGACATAGAGACAAACATTCACAAAGGGAAGACAAGGTGAACACCCAGGGAGAAGATGTCCATGTAGCTGGAATGATGTCCTTACAAGTCAAGGAACACAAAGGATTTTGGGCAAGGCCCAGAAGCTAGAAGAGGAAAAGAAGGATTCTCCCGTACAGTGATCAGGAAAAGCATGGCCTGCCAGATATTTAGATCTCAGACTTCTAGGCTCCAGAACTGTAAGCAAATTTCTGTGGTTTTGACACTTTGTTAAAGCAGCCCTAGCTAATTAGTACATTTCCCAAAACCATGGTGCCAAAATTAACACCCATCAGCTCTGCGTAATAGTTCCCATTACACCACATACTTTGAATACTTGGTTTTGTCAGATTTAATTTTTGTCGATTTAGTAGGTATAAAATGGTATCACATCATGGCCTTAATTTGCATTTGCTTGATTAAAATCCAACATATTTCTGTTTATTTACCTTTCTTGTTTCCTCTACTGTAAACTGTTCACCATTCATATTCTTGACCAATTTTTCTGGTAGCTTATGTGTCTTTTCTTATGGATTTTAGACATACTATGTTTTTCAAAGTGAAATTATTCTCTTCTCTTTATTTGTAACATGTTTCACTTTCTCTATATTGTCTGTTATTTAGAGAAGTTATTAATTAGAGCATAGATTGATTCATCAACCTTTTATGTTATGCATTGTTAATCGTTTGTCCTATTTTAGAAATCTTTCCCTTGCTAAAGATTGCTAAAATATTGGCCTACATTTACTTGTAAATTAAAGTTTTAGAAACAACTTGTGTGTGTAGTGTGTGTGTGTGAGCTGAGGATTGTTGCAGATAACCAAAAAGACACTGACTCAGAATTTTTAACTAAAGTTTTTGCATATGGAAAGGAAATTGAAGAGGGACCTTTGCAGGATAAAGTTGAAAATTGGAAATAACCACATCTCTGTGTAACCTCCCTCCCATGTAACTTAAAGCTGTCTTTGGCAATAAAATAATTTGGTTAATATATAGATATGCCTTAGTATTTTGTAGTTCAATAATTATTCTGAAACATGAAGGAAAAGGGGAGGAAACTTACGATGTTAATTCAAAGAAGTCATAAGGCAGAGATACCTGTAATACTCTGACAGAGCTGAATTAACCTTCATTAGGAAATTTCAAAAGCTTATTTATAAAGATTGTTGACAATCTATTCCATTAAAATATTAAAGAACTATTTGTTTCCTAAGAATGTATATGCATATAAGTACATACAAATACATATGGATATATATACACACGTATATGTATTTATATACGTATGTACTTATATGTATGTGTGTTTCTATCTCACCAGGCATTTGATATGTTGTTCTATATCTTGTGGCACTTACTCCATCATTTTCCTTCTTTTGTGACTTTATGAGTCAAATATTTACAACTGTATTTTTATTTAGCCATAATATATCTTTCCAGGGCTGGTAATGTCTCTCGCTCTTGTAAAAAGCGCTTGAAAAAGAAAGGTATGGCAAGAGGCAGTGAAGAAGAAGGATCCCCCCAGGTAGCATAATTTCAGTGGTTTTCTTATCCATACACAGATTCTCCCTGGAGTAACTGTAGACTGACTTGTAATCCTTTACCTTTGTGTTGATGGATGCTACAGTGTCATCTTTCTCTTCTAGCGGTTAAAACTGCTTATGTCTGTAAAAAATATAGTTCTTCAGGATCTTATGAACACACACTAGGAATGTAAAATGTTGTCAAAGGTGGTTTGTTTTTAGGTCACTTTTTCCTGCAAAACACTAATCCTAGTTAATTGTGGAGACAATTTGTTGTTGCATAACCCATCTGTGGATTACGTGGAGTTTGCTAGATGTCCTTCTTGCTTGAAGAGGCCATAAAAATAATGCTCAATTTTGTAGAGATGGTAAATATCCTCAGGCCAAAAGGGGATTTCAGTTTTCTACTTACTTTTGTAGGTTCTCATTTTCTGTCAACTTGGTGCTTGTCCTTTTTTAATACCTTCAAGTGTATATTTCTATCTCAATTTATGATCCACAAATATTGTTTTCCAGTTAAACCGAATTATCTAGCTTCATTGCCAGAAGCCTGTTTTAATGTCTTTCAGTCAACTAAATTATTATTGTATTATTAATGATCACGTTTTCAAAATGATGGACAGTAGAAATAAGTTGATTTTTGTGTTTTTCTATGATCCCATTAATCTTTGATATCTCACTTAATTTCAGTCTGAAGAATTCCTGATCTCACTTTCCATTCCTGTGACTTACAACACCAAATCTCCAAGAAAATTTAGTTTATATTATGGAAAACACTTGTGACCAGTGTTTGGCATTAGGGTTGTGTTTCATGCTAGTGGAATAAAATTCTACGCCTTTTCAGAGACAATGATTAAAATAAAAACGTACAATTAGTTTATAAGTGTGAATTTATACATAAAAATTTGTGTAATCAGTTTTAATATTATGGTGTTTCTATGAAATATTTTTATTCTGTTATAGCACAGGATTTTCTTTTAGGCTTTAAAAACTTTAAAAACACTAATATTATAAACTTAGAGCACTCTAAATTCATTTTGAAGGATACAGATATTTTATTTTTAAAACAAATATCAGGGGCGCCTGGGTGGCTCAGTCGGTTGAGCGTCTGACTTCAGCTTAGGTCATGATCTCACTGCTTGTGGGTTCGAGCCCCACGTTGGGCTCTGTGCTGACAGCTCAGAGCCTGGAGCGTGTTTCTGATTCTTTGTCCTGCTGTCTGTCTTCCCCTCCCTTGCTCATGCTCTGACTCTCTCTCTCTCTCCCTCTCTCAAGAAGAAATAAAACATTAAAAAAAATTTAAAAAAAAATATCAGTTAACAAGTTAAAAAAACAATAAATTCCTGTTATGTATATCTTTTTATCAAAGGTATAATTAGATTTCTTATTTTAAAGGCAAGTAGTTCCTTTTCTCCTGGCTTTTGTGACACATTTACACATTATGAAATAAGAGTTATTTCATTTATTATAAGTTTTGAATACCTCATTATATTTAAAATTATGGTTCTATCTCCATTAAAGAAACTAGGACTGAGGCACCTGGGTGGCTCAGTTGATTGAGCTCCAATTTCAGCTCAGGTCATGATTGCACAGCTTGTGAGTTCAAGCCCCACATCCGGCTCAGTGCTGACAGCTGGGACCCTGGACCTTGCTTCTGATTCTGTGTCTTCCTCTCTCTCGGTCCCTCCCCCACTCATGCTCTATCTTTCTCTCTCTCAAAAATGAGTAAACATTAATTTTTTTTTTAAAGTAAAAGAAATTAGGACTTACTTTGAGACATGGCTCATTTAAGGCTTGGTCAGGGAAACATAAGATGAACCTGTAACATTTTGTGATGCCAGAAATTAAGGAAGCACTCAAAAAAAAAAAATAATAATAATAGTGCAGGCACCTGGCTGGCTCAGTCAGTAGAACATGCAATTCTTGATCTTGGGGTCGTGAGTTCAAGCCCCATGTTGGGTGTAGAGATTACTTAAATAAGTAAAACATTTTTAAAAGGTGGCAGAGGCATGTTGAAAGTCATCATGAACAACCTAAAGGAGCACCCACTGACGAAACCTGTAAGAATTGGTGCAAAAGAATACCTAGGATATTATTGGATTATAATGCATACTATAAAATACGTGTCCTGGAGTCTATGCTGATAAAAATAGACAATAACAGAAATACATGGGGAGAAAGAGCAGCTTTTCCTTTCAGAAGAATTCCAAATAATAAATATGGAAATAATGAAGAAAATAGAAAATCACCATTAGAAAATCACAGTATTGGGGCGCTTGGGTGGCTCTGATGGTTAAGGGTCTGACTCTTGATTTTAGCTCAGGTCATGAGTTCATGGTTGTGAGATAGAGTCCCATCTTGGGCTCTGCACTGGGCATGGAGCCTGCTTAAGATTCTCTCTCCCTCTCCCTCTGCCCCTCCTCTGCTCTCTCTCTCTCTCTCTCTCTCAAAAGCAAACAAACAATCAAATAAATGAATAAGAAAATCACAGTAGTAAGTATTACAGGTAAGATCACTCATCAATGTTAAAATTAGTGGGCAGATTTTTGAGGAGAAACAGAATATTTGCATAATCTTTAAGTATATCTCCCAAAACATGCATTAATTGTTTTAAAAATTACTGATTAGTAATGGAGGAGACTGTTAGAAATACCTTCTTAACCAAGGGATCAAGACATATTGACATCGCATGCCTCCTTTTATATGCTATGCTGAGAACAGATCACTTCTGTGTTCTGTTAACAACTATGCAAAACCTCAATGAAATCACGAAAAAATATAAGACAGACCGAGATTGGAAGACATTTTACGGAGTAACCAGTTTTTTAAAGTGTCAAGGTCACAAAGACAAGGAAAGACTGACACGGATTGGAGAGAGTAAGAAAACATGACCACTAAATGCAAAGTAGGATCTCTGCAAAGACTTTAATAGACAAGCTGGTGAAATCCAAAGTCTGGAGTTAGTTAATAGTAAAGTGATTAAAATAACATTTCTCAAAAACTAAACTTAATGTAAATGATGGTGAATTAAACATTAAAAATGAACTTGCTAAACATTATATGACTAGGTGTGGTGGATCTTGACTTTTAACCCACACTGTATAACCATTGGACTCTTATCTGGTGTTAGTATCAGGGTTATATTGTTCTTATAATGAGTTGCGAAAGAATCCTCATTTTTCTTTTCTCCAAAAGACTTTACATAAGAACAGAAAATAAAGAATTTTCTGTTTTGTGAATGTTCCTTAAAAATATTTGACCTGTTGGGGCACCTGGGTGGCTCAGTCAGTTGAGCATCTGACTCTTGATTTCGGCTTAGGTCATGATATCATGATTTGAGAGATCAAGCCCCACGTCAGGTTCTATGCTGACAATGTAGAGCCTGTGTGGGATTCTCTCTCTCCCTCTCTCTGTCCCTCTCACTCCCCTCTTTCAAAATAAATTAAAAACAATTAGAAAAATATTTTAAAAAAGAATAAAAAATATTTGAGCTGTTAGTATTTAAGAGGATAGATCATTTTAAATATTATATCATATATTAAATCATATTTTAAATCATATTTTATTTTCTCTTTAGTAGCTTTTGTACATTTTTAATTATCTTTAGGAATTTACCTAAATATTTAATTTTATTGACATGTAAGTGTTCATAATATTCTCTAAATTTCTAAATCACTACATTATCTGTAGTTGCATTTCTTTAAAATAATTCTTAATACTTTTTGCCCTATCTCCTCTTTTCATGAACCATTTTGCCTTATACATTTATTTCGTGGATCTTTTAAAACAACTAACTTTGGGCACTTTTATTCTCTTTTTTCTACACTAGTTTTCAATGATATTACTTCCTGTTTTTATCTTAACCTTATTACCTTATTTTTCTTTGATGGCTTTTTCTTTGATGGCCTTATTACCTTATTTTTCTTTGATGACCTTATTATTACCTTATTTTTCTTTGATGGCTATTATGTCTTTCTTTTCTAAGTTCTTGTGTTTAATGCTTAGCTCATTAATTTCATATTGTCTTTCTTTGTATTAAAACACACAGAGTTCTAAATTACCTTCTCTAGGGGCACCTGGGTGGCTCAGTCAGTTAAGTGTCCACCATTTGATTCCGGCTCAGGTCAAGATCTCATGATTCATAAGACTGAACCATGTCTGACTCTGCCCTGAGTGTGGAGCCTGCTTGGGATTCTCACTCTCCCTCTCTCTCTGCCCCTCCCCTGCACACACTCTCTCTCATTCAAAATAAATAAATAAACATAAAAAAAATTACCTTCTCTAAGTAGAATCATTTTCTCTGTACCATGTTTCAATTTCTTTTCACTGATTTTTCAATTATTTTTAGGTCTCTCTATTTGTATCTTATTTGAACCATCAGTTACATAGGAATTGTTTTCAATTATCTTTTAAATTTTCAAGAATATGAGTATTTGGGAGTTTTCTTTTTTTGTATTAACTTCTGTCTTAATTATAGGATGGTCAGATAACTTAATTGATACAGATTTATTAAAATTTATTCAAACATGTCTAATAATTTAATTCTTGATCAATTGGGATTCAGTGCTTCATGCCAGCTTAAAAAAATCTGTATTCTCTAGATGGTATGTGCAGGTTTCACATACATATCAATCAAGTCATTCATATTATTTTTATTTATTTTGTAAAATATTCCATGTATTCCCTATTCTTGGTCTGGTTAACTGATCATTAATTGAAAACAGCATTAATGTGGCTACACTTCACATATACTGTAGATCTGAGAATAGATAATCACGATACCGAAGATTTTAACAGCAAGTGTCTTTTAAAGACATTATAAACTAAATGATGAAATTTTAAAAAATATCCTAATGTCAATAATAAGTGCTTTCAGTAGAACAGTGATATTATTTTTGTGTTTTAGAAAAGCTGCTTCTGCTACAGTGTAATAAATCAACTTACTGAGATGCTGCTTCTATAAAATTTAATATTTTAAAGGAAGTTGTAGCAGTAAATAGATTAGAGTCAGTGATGTCTGTGATAGAAAGATTGTGAAATAGATATTTTTCAAAAGAACAGTTAGAGGTTTCCTGGCAAAGAGTTGTGTGGAAAATCGAAGTAAGAAAAGCATACTGGATAAGTCTAAACCTGAAAGAGACCAGTGCTGTGGAGAGTATTAATTAAGAGAAAGGATGACAAGACAGAGAAGCAAATTTATGGAGAGCCAGCTTATGTATGTTTTATTTTAAGTTCAATGGGACCAATCAAAGAATTTTGAAGCTCTGAGTAATTATCAATAGGGTTATTGTTTTCATAAATAAAAGCTTGAAACACACACAAAAGAACATTATTGTTTTCAAAAGGATAACATGACTACAGTGTATAATAGCATCTGAGATTTTATTGAATTTAGTCAAGTAAAGGAGCTTGTAGACAAGTTAGGAAGTTTCTCATTTATCTAATACACAAATAAGTATATAGTGGCCGCTGCATTCAAAGAAAGAGCGTGAAAAAATAGTGGTGGAAAAATACAAAGTCCCTGTTTCGCATTACGTCTTCATGGTACATAAAAATAAATAAGTAAATGATACAATGATTAGCTGTTGCAAGTACTATGAAGAATGGGTGTAGTGTTTCCGATAAGGCTATTTTCAATAAGGTTATTGGTGAAAGCTTCTGAGGGAGTCACAGTTGAGCAATCATCCGAAGGAAGTGAGTGAGGGCCATCTGAATACTCAGGGACAGGAAATTTGAGAAGAAACAGCAAAGGTAAAGAGTGCCAGAAGGACAGTAGCCAAGGAATGAGTTGAGAGTTGCTTTCAATAGTGTTACCAAAAATAGATGCAGAGAAAAATGTAAAAGAAAAATTAAAAACTACAAAATATAAAAAAAGAACAGGCTGAAACTCACTGGGGAGTGGCAGAAGCAGAGTCCTGGGAAATGACTTCCCAAACGGAGCAGATAGAAGTCCCTGTGTTAGGGCTGCCGTAATAAGGCACCATAGATTGGGTGGCTTAAACAACAGAAATTTGTTTTCTCACAGATTTGGAAGCTGAAAGTCCAAGATTGAGGTTAAAGATCAGCAGGGTTGGTTTCTTCTGAGGCCTCTGCTTGGCTTCTAGATGGCTGTCTTCTCTGTGTCTTCACATGGTCTCCGCTCTGTGCCTGTGACCAGATCTCCTCTTCTTGGAAGGACACCAGCCATATGGGATTAGAGCCCACCCTAATGATCCCATTTAGCCTTAACTACCTCTTTAAAGACCCTGTCTCCTTAATACAGTTACATTCTATGGTACTGAATGGGGGGTTCAGGTTTCAATATATGAATTTTGAGGAGCACAGCCCCCAAACACTCACTGTAACACTGTAACAGTGCCATTTTCTCAGATTTGATAAATTGCATTGTGATTAGAAGAGAGTAGTGGGGGAAGAATTTATGTGAAGGAGATAGCATGTGAAAAACGGAGAGAGAGATGTAGGACATTAACTTTTGACAAGAAAACTTTGTAAAGTCCAATTTGGTGCAAAACTTTCATACAAGTGTCTAAAGGAAAAATACACTGGGAAAGAATATACTCAGGTAAGAGCATGACTGGCTTAGAGGCCTGGGCTTTATTATATACATGAAGGAGAATTACTTAAGGTTTATGAGCATGAAGGTGCTATAATCAGAAGAGGGCTTCAGGTCAATTAGTCTGTCAGTAATATATAATTTATGATCACAAATTTATGAGATTTATGTTTATGCACATAAATCTCATCAGCAGTAGAAGTTGTTCCCACTGGAACCACATCTAGATGTGCCAGAGGCTTAGATAAATTCTTGTTTTGCTCTGGAATAGAGGGAATTTGTCAGAATTGAGTGTTTCACATTGACACTGTGAAGGGCCACAGACTATTCTTTGTTTCTCCTGTCACAAATTTCTAGAGATAGGATTCCTCCCCACTAAAGCTGATTTCATGGAATTTTGTAATGTTCTGTCCTTCAGCTGAAAGAAACTAAGGTTAGTTAACTAAATAAAACCAAGAGGAAACAATTAAATATAAATATTCACTGTGTATTCTGAGACTTGTTGTGATTTTATAAACACACACAGGTACGTATCTGCACTCAAAGCTGATCTCTAGTTATCTGTGCAAATGCAAAAAAAGACAATGTGCTTATTTTTAAAACGGAGTTCTTAACATGATTAAAGGATAGTACTCACTGTTTGTTATATGCATAGACACAAGCCCCCTAAATTCCTCTTTTTCCATTCCTAGACCTTAATCCATACTATGTGTCTTCAACTTTTTAATCAGTTAACATATGATGTAGAGTTTAAGACTTATAATGAAAAATCTCTTTCATATATATATATATATATATATATATATTTTTTTTTTTTTTTTTTTTTTTTTTTTTTCCAGACACCATCCACCTTCGAGTTCTTGAGTCCTCGCCAGTTGGCACAGCCATTGGAAGTGTAAAAGCAACTGATGCAGACACTGGGAAAAATGCAGAAGTAGAATACCGAATTATTGATGGTGACGGGACTGATATGTTTGACATCATAACTGAGAAGGACACACAGGAAGGCATTATAATGGTGAAAAAGGTGCCCATAATCACTATAAATAAGCATCTTCCCATTTAGCAAATAAGGCTTTCGTTATGTGCCATCCGCTCATGCATTGTCCATGAAGAGATGCCACTCTCGTGGCCAAATGTAATTTATATCATGCACAAACATGAGAGACAAGAGCCAAAGATCTCCTTGGGCGTTTTGACCAAATGCTCTTGTTGACTGAAACGTGAGACCTGAGTTTTTACAAACTTTAAAAGGCAAATTAATATATGTATGACTGTATTTTTGAGCCATGTTAATAAAAGCCCCCCATAATAACATTGTTTTCTTTTAGAAAAAGCAGTTAATAGCTAATAATGGCAACATATCATCACAGTTGGAGGCACAGAAAGTAGCATGCCGTCTATCCAGATGTATGAAGCAATAATTAGAGCTGCTAATAAAAAAGACACAGCATATTTTCAAAGATAATTTAATTGTTCACATTTTCCCTTCTGCTACATAAATTAAACTTTTCTGCTAACATATGCTCAGTGATTCAGTTTAAAGGTAACTAGGTTTTTCATTGTAGCGTCAGTATGATCATTATAAGAAAAAAATTAAGGCCCCGTGACAGATCCCAGTGAAATGTCCTGAAAACTCTATTTCATTAAGTAACCACTGAAGAACTGAGGAATCAAAACTATCCAGAGATTCTGTTGCAAAGGCCAAGGTACACAACGAAATGTTTTTAAATGGACAGTGACCAGGAAAGGAGGAAGCAGCTTCTTTGTTGTTTTTCATGACTGGCAAGTAATAATAATGCAAATAGAATTTACTGCTTATCAGATAAAAACAGGAAGGTTGAAGGAATCTCAAACCACAATGTCTTTTTTCTGTTTACAAAACATACCAAGGGAGGAGCTTGATTTCACACTCGTTACAGTTAAACTACATCAATATTTAAGTCAGTTTTTTTTTTTGTTTATGCATAATATAACCTAATTACTAATTTGCTATCAGAATTTTTCTCTCTTCTCTTTACTCCTGGTTTTCCTGATCTTCAATGTTTCATAAAACTATTGAAAATTGTGTATTAGTCTTCAAAATTACATAAGGTTTATGTAGTATCATGAGCCCATTAAATGAATGGAAATATCATGACATACATGTAAAAAGAACTAAATTTTTTACTTGCAGACATTTAACAGTAATGCGCACACATGCACACATGAACACAGACACAATCTACCAGCCATTTAAAAAAAAATGTAATGTTTATTTCTTTTTGAGAGAGACAGAGACAGAGCTTGAGTGGGGGAGGGGCAGAGAGAGGGAGACACAGAATCTGAAGCAAGCTCTAGGCTCTGAGCTGTCAGTACAGAGCCTGAGGCAGGGCTCAAACTCACGGACTGTGAGATCATGACCTGAGCTGAAGTTGGACGCCCAGCCGACCGAGCCACCGGGCGCCCCTCAGCCCATTTTTTGTAATGAGTCACCACATTATAACATAGGTTTTAATGTTCTTTTCAATATTTCCAATATTTAAAATCTAATTTTCCTATGTTCTGAAGTATTACACATTGAATGCATAAAAAGTAATAATCGAACCTTATCTGATATGTAAAGGTATATTATTCATTTTATTACTTTTAATTATTTTCAGTTAATAAACAACTTGACAAAATTCAACCAGGCTTTGAAAATCACACTGTAACTTGAAAGGAACATATAATCCAATTTCCCTCATTCTAATTTGATGATTTACTTACACAGCCACTTGACTACGAGAGCCGAAGACTTTACACTCTGAAGGTTGAAGCAGAAAATACCCATGTGGATCCACGTTTTTATTACCTGGGACCATTTAAAGATACAACGATTGTGAAAATCTCCGTAGAAGATGTGGATGAACCTCCTGTTTTTAGCAGATCCTCCTACCTGTTTGAAGTTCATGAGGATATCGAAGTGGGCACGATCATTGGTACTGTAATGGCAAGGGACCCAGATTCCGCTTCTAGCCCCATTAGGTAATTATGCCCATGTTGCCGATGAAAGAAAGGGAATTGAAATAAATGTAGAGAGTAAGAAATTCTATTTATAGCATTTAATGCATTGAAATATGAGTCTGTCTGTAAGTTGTACATCAATCTGAGGAGCACAAGTGTTTAAAGTAAATTGTCTCTGAATGTTTTGGGGCATGGAGTGCACAGCTTTATAATTTTCTCCACTTCAAATCATGCCTTTTAGCCTAAAACCTAGCTTGTATCATCTGCCTGTATCTTTTAAGGTATTTGTTCTTCTGATCCCAGTACAGATAAAGGACACTGTGTCAGCTGTGCTATTACAATGTAACTGAATCACTTTGTGCTTTCAGTTATTAAATGATATGAGACGTTGAGAGTTGTAACAGTTAAAAAGAATATGATTCCAACAATGTTACAAACTCCCATGTACTCCTACCATCAAAGAAGGGAAGGTTTTTGTTTGTTTTTGTTTTGGCTGTTTCAAAAAATATTTGTAAAGAAAATAGAGCATTCCAGAAAGATCAGAGTAATTTAATTTCACTTTTTATTTTTGCTTTGCTTTCTTATGGCAGCCCAAAAACACATGAAATATGATAAACACATACAAATGAGAAAGGCTCAAAGTTGTTATTGATTTTGTTCTATCATTTTAAAAAGAAGTACGGATATCTATATATAATATTTACCAACAAAATGGCCATTTTAAACCATTAGTATATCATGTGTTTTGTATTTCACTCTTTTCCCTAATTCTCAACAGGTTAATTGTGCCTCCCCCTTGCTCCACATGGACTAGTCAAGTAAGAGTTTAAATGATGATTACACAATTTCCAAGCACACTCTTCTTTGATTCCAAAGTATACAACAGCAGAATAGAAAAAAATCTTGTATGCCATGTGCCTCTAACTCAACTCAAACTTAAAACTGCTACAGGTTCTGCCATACCTTCAAGTGAAGACATATTATATATAATATATATAGTAAGGAACTTGAAATAATATATTATATATATATAATATGTCTTCATATATATAACATATATAATATGTGTATATTTATACATATATATATTAGTGCTTGATTTACATAACTTTATCTAAATATTTTTGTTTTATTTTCATGTTTTTTTTTAATTCTAGTGTAGCTAAAATGCGGTGTTATATTAGTTTCAGGTGTACAATATAGTGATTCAACACTTCCATACCTTACTCAGTTCTCATCAAGATAAGTGTACTCTTAATCCCTTTCACCTATTTCACCCATCACCCACTCCCCCCACCAACTCCCCTCTGGTGACCATCTGTTCTCTAGTTTTTTGGTTTTTCTCTCTCTCTTTCCTTTTTTTCCCCTTTGTTCATTTCTTTTGTCTCTTAAATTACACATATGAGTGAAATCATATGGTATTTGTCTTTCTCTGACTGACTTACTTCACTTAACATTATACTCTCTAGATCCATCCATGTGGTTTCAAATTACCAAAATATTTTCTTCCATTCACATACAGCATCACAAATCACATACATGGCAATCATGTACAGCTCTTATCTGCCAGCATGAATTCCCCATAATTGCCTCTTCCCCAATCCATTTGTCTTCATTGAAATGGATCCATTCTTGGATATTTTTAACTTTGAAGGCTTTATATAGCCAATACACATACTTAATTTTACCTATTAAATACTGTCCAAGCATTTTCTTGGCCTAGCTCTTCATTGACTTTAACAGGCTGTGTTCTGTGTTCCTGGTTTCCAAGTGGCCTTTTTCAAAAGAAATATATTATGTCTAAGGAGAATTCAATTTAAATCCAGGGGTGTTAAGTGTCAATGTAAAATATTATCCAGACAATGAAATAGATTTTGCATCCTCTTATAGATTGATGGTTATTATATGTCAAAATATGTCCGTGGATTTTTGAAACAAAAATAAAATATATAATCAGAATGCAAGTCTAAGAAACGACTCCATTTATGTCAATCATTGCAATACAATTAATGATGTTATTGCTTATTAATGACAAAGTCTATGTCATAAAGGTTGTTGTATAATTGAATCAATGCTAACTTGATATAGAAAATTCAACTTAATATTTTGAGATATTAATCTTGATAGACCATTTAGTTTAAAAATATATATATGTGGGGCGCCTGGGTGGCTCAGTCGGTTAAGCGTCCGACTTCGGCTCAGGTCATGATCTCGCGGTCCGTGAGTTCGAGCCCCGCATGAGGCTCTGTGCTGACAGCTCAGAGCCTGGAGCCTGTTTCAGATTCTGTGTCTCCCTCTCTCTGACCCTCCCCCGTTCATGCTCTGTCTCTCTCTGTCTCAAAAATAAATAAACGTTAAAAAAAAAATTAAAAAATAAATAAATAAATAAAAATAAAAATATATATGTGTAATCAGAAATATAATAGTTTTACTAATGCAATGTATTTATGGAATAGATAGGACTGGGGACATTTTAAATTGTTTATGTCATATAGTGTAGATGTTAATATAATAATCAAAGGGCTTTACTTAAATGTTTGTTCTGGAAATGATTTTAAAAAATAAAATGAAAATTAGCACACAAAATTTGCCAATAGAGAATCAGAAAATATAATTATGTCATGTTTGAAAAAGGACCAAGATCTCTCTGTATCTTTAACATAATCTTACATAATTCCTAAATTTTTAATTATTTTTAAAACCAAATTATAAGAAGTAAGATGAAACACACATAAAATTATATGACATGGACAATAATGCTTAATTTTGATCTACATATTGCAACTTCACGGCATATTTCTACAGAAATAAGAAAACTTATTTGCCAGAACGTCAAAGAAATCAGTTGTTCTTTTTCTCATTTAACAAATACTTGTGGATCCCCGTATCAGATATGAACATATTTCTCAAGGAGTTCTCAGTCTGTTAGGGAGGAAGATTCAGTAAGAGAAATAATATTCATTGAGTGTCTACTCTGTCAAGAACAATGCCTGATTTTGTCATCTTTGATTTCCTGTTTGAGATGTAACTCACATGCTGATGTTGCAGGGAATTCCAAATACAACGTGGTAAGTGGCAGAGATGGGTAGTATAGGCACTTTTGTATGGGAGGTATGTTGAGTCTTTTAGAGTAAAAGAACTTTGTCAACTTGAGACAGAATTCATGATTTTTCCAGATATAGAGATTCAGTGTTTTACAAATTAATGTGTGACTGGGAAGACATGTTGTTTGCATGCAAAACTGAATTCACATTTTGATAATAGAGAGGGCTAGAGCTTATTGAGGAGATTTGTTAATTATTGTCCTGTTCCATTTAGAACTGATTTAAGATAAAAATCTAAAGTAAGCAATCCTCAAAAGTAAAATCACATTAGCTGTATTGACAAGATATGTCATTCCTCTAATGCAGTTTATTCAAAACCCAGCATAAGGATTATAAATTTAAATGGATTTTTGGAAATATTATACAAGTTTGGAACATCAAAAGAGAAAATAGTTTTATGGCACTTTAAAAATCATTTTGTATTATCACTCACAAAACACCACTTAAAAATAATGTTTCATAAAAATATTAAAATAAATGACAGCTGTGGCTTAGGAAAAGAAATGCCAAAACTGAATGTTACTTTAGGACTTGTTACCTTTATTTTGCTTTGTTTTTTTAACACGGAGCATTAAATATAACTTGAGGATTATGCTGGCTAACTCAGGCACTATAAAGCATGTGTAAGCCACTAGCATTGTGAACCGGCAGGAACCAATGAGGGGTATAGCTAGCTTAAATCTTGCCTGACAATCCCCCAAATAATGGGATTTATGCCAACTATATCAACCTGATTGATAAACCTGGCAGTAGGCTTTAGAATGAATCCCAACACAATGCCTTTAATCAATTTGCAGCATAGTTGGTTTTTTATACATATACTAAGACTTTATTTGGTACAAATGTGTGAAAACTCCTTTCCCAAAATTTTCTGTTTTTTTAAACACCTCTTGTCAAAATATATGCATTTTTTTAATGATACATGTGGTTAACAAGCTCAAGCTTCATGGGTATCATACCATGAAGTTACTGAATATCATCCTAAATTGGTAATCTATTATTTTTAAAAATTTTTTAATGTTTATTTATTTTTGAGAGGGAAAGAGACAGAGCATGAGTGGGGGAGGGGCAGAGAAAGAGGGAGACACAGAATCCAAAGCAGGCTCCAGGCTCTGAGCTGTCAGCACAGAGCCTGATACGGGGCTCAAACCCATAAACCACAAGATCATGACCTGAGCTGAAGTCAGATGCTTAACCAACTGAGCCACCCAGGTGTTATGATAACCTACTCTTTTAATGAAAATAATATTGTCTCCAATTTCATCACTAAGAAAAAGACTATGCTTCTGGGAATGTTCTTTCTTTCTTTCTTTCTTTCTTTCTTTCTTTCTTTCTTTCTTTCTCTTTCTTTTTTGTTTTTGCATTAGATCCTTATGGTAATTCCCTAACAGAATTCGCAGCTTCTGGCTAAAGTCAACTGGTATTGTAACCACCTATAATCCCAACTATCTTGTAGAAAAAGTACTTCACGTTCCGTTGAATATGGCAATAGGTAGTGATTTAATAACACAAATATTCAGAAGACCAGCGTTTGAATGTGGAACAAAGTGGCAGCTCCTGCCTCCGGAAGAAGAGGGAGGTGGAGATGGGTGTGTGTGCGCACGCACCAATGCACACAGGTGTATGTGAGATAAATCAATGAAACAGTCTTTGTTCTACATCAGTACTATGTACTTGTATGAACTTATGTTACTGTGTGTTCGCATTACAACATTTTCTCCTACAAACCGATAATACTGCCATGTATTTTTCTTTGCTTTTTTTGTTCAGATTTTCCTTGGATCGCCATACTGACCTTGACAGGATCTTTAACATACATTCTGGAAATGGATCCCTTTATACTTCAAAGCCACTTGACCGTGAACTATCTCAATGGCACAATCTAACTGTTATAGCTGCTGAAATCAGTAAGATGACATTTGTGTATATAATATTTAACATATAGTTTTAGGTTTTATTTTATTTTAAAAATAATTCCTTCTGAGGCTGGGTGGCTCAGTTGGTTAAGCGTCCGACTTCAGCTCAGGTCATGATCTCACAGTTTGTGGGTTTGAGCCCCACATCCAGCTCTGTGCTGACAGCTTGGAGCCTGGAGTCTGCTTCAGATTCTGTGTCTCCCTCTCTCTCTACCCCTCCCCCACTAATTCTCTCTTTCTCTCTCTCTCTCTCTCTCAAAAATAAATAAACATCGAAAAAATAATTCCCTCTCATTATATGCATGAATTGTAATTTTAGTCTGTTTTTAAAAGGCTTCTTAACACCTTTAATTCTTTTCAATAATTTATATATATATACTGAGGCATCGCTACAGGTATCCCAAATCAACATTTAATATTGACTAATAAAAATTATCTAGAATTGGACACCAAATATATCCTCTTTGGGGGAGAAATAAATGCATTAAAAATTTATTGCATGGACACTGTAAATTAAAATCGATGCTAAACATTGGGTGTGTACCATTTAAAAAAATTTTTTTCAGTGTTTAGTTATTTTTGAGACAGAGAGAGAGAGAAAGAGAGAGCATGAGCAGGGGAGGGGCAGAGAGAGAGGGAGGCACAGAATCCGAAGTAGGCTCCAGGCTCTGAACCATCAGCACAGAGCCTGAAATGGAACTTGAACCCATGAATCGTGAGATCATGACCTGAGCCAAAGTCGGAAGCTTAACCAACTTAGCCACCCAGGCACCCCAGGTGTGTATCATTTAACAACATACATGTAGGTAGGTATTATTATTACTTCCTTCTTACAGATGAGGAGACCAAGATATTGATAATAATAGCTAACATTAAGCACTCTGTGCCAGGTATTATTCTAAAAATTTTATATTAATTTTCTCCTACTCATATTTTTATTGACTTTATGTATCAGAGAAGGAACTAAGGCTTCAAAGGTTTTGGAAACTTGCCAAAGTCCTAATACCAGAAGTAGTAAAACTAAGATTTAAAACTAGTCATTCTGTTTCTAGATCCAGTATTTAATTCTATACCTAATTTACAAAATTTCATCCCAGTAATAACAGGGAGAGCCAGGATTCAAAATCATATCTGTATCTAATTGCAAAGGTTCTTGCCCATTCAAATGACTTGCTACACAATTTTCAGAGCCCATTATAAAATAAAAGTGTCAGATCTGTTGTTAAAAATAATTAGGAGGGGCGCCTGGGTGGCTCAGTCGGTTAAGCGTCCGACTTCGGCTCAGGTCACAATCTCTCGGTCCGTGAGTTCCAGCCCCGAGTTGGGCTCTGTGCTGATGGCTCAGAGCCTGGAGCCTGTTTCAGATTCTGTGTCTCCCTCTCTCTCTGCCCCTCCCCCGTTCATGCTCTGTCTCTCTCTGTCTCAAAAATAAATAAACGTTAAAAAAAATTTTAAAAAAATGATTAAGATGTTTAACATGTCAACAACAGAGCCTTAAAATAAGTGTGGGGCCCTTCTTGAGTAAGGCCCTGTACAATTGCATATGAAGCCAGCTTTGTCCACTCAAGCAAACTTATTCGTGGTTTCTAATTCCTGTAATGTGATTTACATGGATAAAGCAACTCTTTAACTGTTTTAAAAAGAAGCATTAATTAGTTACTGAATCATGGGGAAAAACTAAGCCTATAAATTCCAAATCTGAAATACGAGGCTGAATCCACAAACACATATCACAGTGAAGTTATTTGAAGCCACCATTCCAGGATTTGGAAGGCAGAGCCTTGGGGCCAAATTGGCAAAAGTCTCAGAAGGACGGAACTAGGCTGGACAGATCATTAACAATGAATTCAATCAAGATAAAATAGTAGACTTAGCTTTGTCCTTAAATCTGGCTCTGAAATACAGATTAACTCCACCATCCAAATGACCCAGTTTTTTCTGTATTGTGATATAAATAGCTGTGCCTTTTAAGGCTAACCGAATTTTTATTTTTTTTATTTTATTTTTTTTTTTTTTAGTTTTTATGTTCAGGAAAGCTTTTACTTCCATTACCTATCTCCATATTACCATGTTGTCATGTGTCTGACAGGGTCCAATCTGATCATTCCAGAATCATGATTGTTTGTGCTCTCTCCTTGACTCAAGATCCTAATTCAAGCCTAACGAGTTAGGAATTGCATTTTCCATTTCAGATACTTTGAGAAATTTAACTTCTAAAGCTAGTTGAAATAATTACGATTCTGTAAAAAGCAAAGCCAATTATGTTCTTCTTTTTAAGAACTAAGCCTATTTTTTGCCCTTAAGTGAAATCAATTTATGGAGTAGCTGCTGGAAATGCCTACCTGCCAAGCCACAAGCAGTCAGGGGCCCATTATGCTGTTCTGGCTATTAAAGGAATAAGGGAGAGAGGGAAACAGCATATATAGGAAATTGTTTTTCCTAGATTTTAAGCACTGGGTTTGTGGTAAGTGTGCATTACACCAAGCCCTAAGCAGGACAGAATGATGTTTAAATGGACTTCTTACCAATGCGATTTCAGGCCCTGCCTCTAACAGTTTAATTCTACATCCCACAGCAGTGTAGCACATCATATGGCAAGCACTGCTCCAGGTAATTATTTAGTGCGCTATACCGTGAAAAAACTTCCCTTTTTCTTCTTCAAAAAACATTTTTAAACGCCATTTGGAGAATAAAAACCCTAAAATTAAGGTCACACTTGGATTGTAGAAATCTGTTGTAGACACTAATGAGTTCCTCTGCCCACATCTGAAAATTTGGCTATAATCATCGCGATACCTTCTGAGAACAGGAGAGCGAAGTTCATGAGCAAAGAACTCCATTTTCTATACGTGGTTCCTTGACAGTGGAAATTCTTGCCCTAAGCAGGTAGAAAAGATACATCTTTCTAAAGCCTCGGATTTCTAGATAACAATCTAAGCTTTCCTTTTCTTGGGTATGGAAAAGCCTGTTGAATACATAGGAATGCTCTCACATTTTAAGATCCTTTATTGCTGATACATTGCTGCTACAGTGGAGTGCGCCTGGATGACTCAGAGAGAGACCCAGGTGGTAAACATATGCCAGCTACCATTCTGTATGATGACTCTTGGAATGCTTTATGTTTTTATTTGTACATCAGCTGCAACATCTATCTGTAAAAAGATTAGTGTAAGCACTGTTGTTTGAATAGGTGACTCTGGGCCTGATGCTTTATAAGCACATTTATCCCTGTGGATTTAGCTTTTGATTTGAAGAGACTGGAATTGTTTGTAAAGAAGCTGGAGAATCTTCATATGGTGTCAGGCAAAGGACTAACAATGCAATTGTTTAGATCTGAAACTTTTCTGTCTCTCTTGGCTTCTGCAGGATAGTTAGAAAGTGAATTGCTACCAGCAAGAGTTATTTTTATGTCAGGACTCTATATTGAAAGAAAATATTTTGCTTATGTCTACTATTTAAGTATATGAAAAAGAACATACTAGAAAATATGGAAGAATCATCCCTTCCCACTACTCCTCATAGCAACAAATAACTCTAGGTAGATTGAGGATTATTTGCAGGTGAACACTTTGTAGGTGAACTCTGGCTATTTGCAAATTGTTTAGGACTAAGGGAGGTAGGAAAAGAGTGGAATGGACTGTTCTTTTTTATCTCGTCTCTCCACTTCTCCCCACACATGGTCCTCTTCAGACCTGTATGAACTGTGGGAAAACTAGTTAACACATTTTTATTGTGTGAGTGCTTTGTGTGGAGTAACATAGCATAAGCTCTCAAGAAATGTAAGAAAATGAAAAAGGTATGATGGTGATAATAAAGATGATCTTAATAATAATAATCAACATGTATTGAGCAATTAACCAACAAAGTAATCCTTTTTTTTTGGATAGTTTTCATGCATTAACTCCATAGATTAGAAGTTCTATTTTGATTTATACTGAGTAAATTGAGGCATTAAAGAGATGGAGTAAATTGGCCAAAGTCACACAGTGAGTAAGTGGTGAATCTGGGAATCAAAGCAGCTGTGTTCCCAGGGTCTGAACTCTATAACCACCTGACACACAAGAAGTGAACAGTAGGTAGCAATACATTAGTAAATATGAGATCAGAACCTGAGAATGGAATATATATGGTTTAAAAAGTGTAAGACTGGAAAAGAGTGTTAAAGAGAGGATGCCTTTTAAATTTCCCTCAAGAAAAGGAAGGCAGATAAACACACTTCAAATAGATTTAGAACTCTGTTTGCTTCCTTCATATGACTTTAACCTTGTAAACGTTCCTGCTGAGTAATCAGTTCTTAAGCATTATTTTTAAAAGTGCTGATTTCATTATTTTAGTAACATCATAATTACATGGAGAGAAAGGGGAAGAAATAAATTCTTTTGAATAGTAATATACACCCTATCTGGATATGACAATAATTTTTACTCTTGTATTTGAAAATCATTGAGATAAATAGAAAGTCAGATAAATTTCACAAAGGTAAATAATACTATCCATAAACCCTGTGGGTAAAAGGCCACTTAATAACATCGCTATTGTCCCTCACCTCATATGTTATTTTTGTTTTGCTTTGTTTTTATTTGTTATTTATTATTCTTATTATTATCATTACTATTAGTTTTAAATTTACATCGAAGTTAATTAACATACAGTGTAATAATGATTTCAGAATAGAATTTAGCGATGCATCACTTACATGTAACACCAGTACTCATCCCAACAAGCATCCTCCTTAATGCACATCACCCATTTAGCCCATCCCCCACCCAACACCCTGCCATCAACCCTCAGTTTGTTCTCTGTATTTAAGAGTCTCTTACGGTTTGTCTTTCTGTTTTTATAGTATTTTGCTTCTTTTCCCTTATTTCATCTGGTTTGTATCTTAAATTCCACATATGAGTAAAGTCATATGATATTTGTCTTTTTCTGACTTATTTTGCTAAGCATAATACACCCTAGTTTCATTCACGTTGTTACAAATGGTAACATTCCATTCTTTTTGATGGGTGAGTAATATTCCATTGTTTACATATACCATCTCTTTATTCATTCATCAGTCGATTGACATTTGGGAGTTTTTCATACTTTGGCTATTGTCGATATTGCTGCTATAAACATTGGGCTGTGTGCCCCTTCGAAACAGCACACCTGTATCCCTTGGATAGATGCCTAGTAGTGCAATTGCTGAGTCATAGGGTAGTTCTATTTTTGGTTTTTTGAGGAACCTCCATACTGTTTTCCAGAGTGGCTGCACCAGCTTGCATTCCCACCAGCAGTGCACAAGAGATCCTCTTTCTCTGCATCCTTGCCAACATCTGTTGTTGCCTGAGTTGTTAATGTTAGCCATTCTGACAGGTGTGAGGTGGTATCTCATTGTGGTTTTGGTTTGTATTTCACTGATGTTCAGTGATGTTGAGCATTTTTTTTCATGTGTCTGTTAGCTATCTGGATGTTTTTTTCTTTGGAAAAGTATCTATTCATGCCTTTTACCCATTTCTTCACTGGATTATTTGTTTTTGGGTTTTTCAGTTTTATAAGTTCGTTAAAGATTTTGGACACTAACCCTCTATTTGGTATGTCATTTGCAAATATCTTCTCCCATCCTGTCAGTTGCCTTTTAGTTTTGCTGATTGTTTCATTTGCTATGCAGAAGTTTTTTATCTTGATGAGGTCCAATAGTTCATTTTTGCTTTTGTTTCCTTTGCCTCTGAAGATATCCAATAAGAAGTTCCTGCAGCCAAGGTCAAAAAGGTTGTTGCCTGTTTTCTCCTTTAGGATGTTAATGGCTTCCTGTCTTATGTTTAGGTCTTTCATCCATTTTGAGTTTATTTCTGTGTATGGTTAAAGAAATTGGTCTAGGTTCATTTTTCTACGTTTCCATCCAGTTTTCCCAACACCATTTGCTGAAGAGACAGTCTTTTTTCCATTGGATATTCTTTCATTAATTGGCCATATATTTGTGGGTCCATTTCTGGGTTCTCTATTATGTTCCATTGATTGGTGTATCTGTTTTTGTGCCAGTACCCTATTGTCTGGATGAATATTGCTTTGTAATATAGCTTGAATTCCAGAATTGTGATGCCTCCAGCTTTGTTTTGTTTTGTTTTGTTTTGTTTTGGTTTTGGTTTTTGTTTTTTGTTTGTTTGTGGTTTTTTTTGTTTGCATTATTTTGGCTATTCGGGGTCTTTTCTATTGCCATACAAATTTTAAGATAGTTCTAGCTCTTTGAAGAATGTTGGTGTTATTTTGATAGGGATTTCATTGAATATGTAGTTTGCTTTTGGTAGTATTGGCATTTTAACAATATTTGTTCTTCCAATCCATGAGCATGGAATGTTTTTCCATTTTTTTGTGTGTCTTCTTCAATTTCTTTCATAAACTTTCTATAATTTTCAGTATAGTGTCAGTGTATAGATTTTTCACCTCTTGGTTAGTTTTATTCCTAGGTATTTTATGGTTTTGGGTGTAATTGTAAATGGGATCGATTCTTTGATTTCTCTTTCTGCTGCTATATTGTTGGTGAATAGAATTCAACTGATGTCTATACGTTGATTTTATAGCCTGTGACTTTGCTGAATTCATGGATCAGTTCTAGCAGTTTTTTGGTAGAGTCTTTTGAGTTTTTCACATAGAGTATCATGTCATCTGCAAAGAGTGAAAATTTGACTTCTTTCTTGCCAGTTTGGATGCCTTTTATTTCTTTGTGTTGTCTGATTGCTGAGGTGAGGACTTCCAACACTATATTGAATAACAGAGGTGAGAGTGGATATCCTTGTTGTGTTCCTGGACTTATGGGGAAAGCTCTCAGTTTTTCCCCATTGAGGATGATATTAGCAGTGGGTCTTTTGTATATGGCTTTTGTGATATTGAGTTGTGATCTTTCTATCCCTACTTTCTTGATGATTTTTATCAAAAAAAAGATGCTGTATTTTGTCAAATGCTTTCTCTGCATCTGTTGATAAGATCATGTGGTTCTTATCCTTTCTTTTATTAATGTGATGTATGACATTTGTTGACTTGCAGATATTGAACCAGCCCTGCATCCCAGGAATAAATCCCACTTGATCGTGGTAAATAATCCTTTTAATGTATTGTTGGATCCAGTTTGCTAGTATCTTGTTGTTTTGCATCCATGTTAATAAAGGAAATTGGCCTGTAGTTCTTTTCAGTGGGGTCTTTGTCTGGTTTTGGTATCAAGGTAATGCTGGCCTCATAGAATTTTTTGGAAGTTTTCTTTCCATTTCTATTTTTTGGAACAGCTTCAAAAAATAGGTGTTAAGTCTTTTTTAAATGTTTGGTAGAATTCCCCTGGAGAGCTATCCAGCCTTGGACTCTTGATTCTGGGAGATTTTTGATTACTGATTCAATTTCTTTACTGGTTATAGGTCTGTTCAAATTTTCTATTTCTTCCTGTTTCATTTTTGGTAGTTTGTATGTTTTTAGGAATTTGTCCATTTCTTCTAGATTGCCCAATTTGTTCTCATATAATTGCTCATAATATTCTTTTATTATTGTTTGTATTTCTGCAATGTTGGTTGTGATCTCTCCTCTTTCATTAATGATTTTATTGATTTGGGTCCTTTTACTTTTTGATCAAACTGGCTAGGGGTTTATTAATTTTGTTAATTCTTTCAAAGAACAAGCTCCTGGTTTCATTGATCTGTTCTACTGTTTTGTTTTTGTTTTTTGTTTTTGTTTTTAATTTCAATATCATTGATGTCTGCTCTAATCTTTATTTTTTCCCTTTTTATGCTGGTTTTGGGCTTTATTTGCTGTTCTTTTTCCAGTTCTTTTAGGTATAAGATTAGGTTGTGTATCTGAGACCTTTCTTATTTCTTTAGGAAGGCCTGGATTGCTATATACTTCCCTCTTATGAACACCTTTCGTGCATCCCAGAGGTTTAGGGCTGTTGTGTTTTCATTTTCATTGGTTTTCGTGTACTTTTTAATTTCCTCTTTAACTTCTTGGTTAACCCATTTATTCTTTAGTAGAATGTTCTTTAGTCTCCAAGTATTTGTTGTCTTTCCAGATTTTTTTCTTGTGTTGATTTCGACTTTTATAGCATTGTGGTCTGAAAATATGCACCATATGATCTCGATATTTTCATACTTGTTGAGGGCTGATTTGTGTACCAGTGTGTGATCTATTCTGGAGAATGTTCCATGTGTACTCAAGAAGAATGTGTATTCTGCTGCTTTGGTATGAAATGTTCTGAATATATCTGTTAAGGCCATCTGGTCCACTGTGTCATTCAAAGTCATTGTTTCCTTGTTGATTTTCTGTTTACATGATTTGTCCATTGCTGCAAGTGGGGTGTTGAAGTCCCCTACTATTATGGTATTATTATCAATGAATTTCTGTATGTTTGTGATTAATTGATTTATATATTTTCCACGTTGGGGGCATAAATGTTTACAATTGTAAGATCTTGGTAGATAGATCCCTTAATTATGATATAATGCCCTTCTTTATCTCTTGTTACAGTATTTTAAAAGCTAATTTGTTTTCCATAAATAAGTATGGCTACTCAAGCTTTCTTTTGGTGACCATTGGCATGAGAGATGATTCTCCTTCCCCTTACCTACAATCTTCAGGTGTCTTTAGGTCTATAATACGTCTCTTGTAAGCAGCATATAGGTTGGTCTTGCTTTCTCATCCATTCTGATACCCTGTGTTTTTTGATTGAAGCTGTTAGCCCATTGACATTTAGAGTGGCTACTGAAAGATATGAACTTAGTGCCATTATGTTGCCTGTAATTGGAGTTTCTGGTGATGTTCTCTGGTCCTTTATAGTCTTTGTTGCTTTTGATCTTTTTTTGTTTTGTTTCATCTCTTCTCTCAGAGAGTCACCCTTAAAATTTCTTGCAGGGCTGGTTTAGTAGTCATGAACTCTTAGTTTTTGTTTGTCTGGGAAACTCTTTATCTCTTCTTCTATTTTGAATGACAGCCTTAGTGGATAAAGAATTCTTGGCTGCATATTTTTCAGATTTAGCACGTTGGATATATCCTGCCCCCCCTTTCTGGCTTGCTAAGTTTCTGTGGATAGATCTGCTGCAACCCTGATGTGTCTTCCCTTATACATTAAAGGATTTTGTTCCCTTGCTGCTTTCATAATTCTTTCTTTGTTTGCACATTTTGTGAATTTGACTATGATATGCCTTGCTGATGGTCAGTTTTTGTTTAATCTAATGGTAATTCTTGGTGCTTCTTGGATTTTGATGTCTGTGTCCTTCCCAAGATTAGGAACTTTTTCTGCTATAATTTTCTCACATAAGCCTTCTGTCCTTTTTTCTCTCTCTTCATCTTCTAGGACTCCTAAGATTTGTATATTATTCCTTTTTAATGCGTCACAGAGTTCTCTAAGTCTTGTATTGTGCTCTTTTGACTTTGTTTCCCTCTTTTTGTTTCTGCTTCATTATTCTCCATAATTTTATCGTCTATGCGTCTGATTCACTGCTCTGCTTCGTCCATTCTTATCATCATGGCATCAACTCAAGATTGCATGTTGGATATAGTATTTTAATTTTGTCCTGACTAGTTACTTCTTTTATCTCTGCAGAAAGGGAAACTATGTTTTTTTTCAACCCTAGCTAGTATTCTTACTATCATGGTTCTAAATTCTAGTTCACACATTTTGCTTATATCTGTGTTTCTTAAGCCCCTGGCTGTCATTCCTTTCTGTTCTTTCTCTTGGGGTGAATTCCTTCGTTTTGTCATTATGGAGGAAGAAAAAGAATTAATAAAATAAAAATTTTAAATTAAAAAAATTATAAACAAAACAGAAAAATTAAATAAAGGTAACTAGATCATAGATGTGTTTTGGTCTGCTTGTTGAAAGAAGCTTGGTAGAATAGAGAAAAAAGTAGAGAAAAGATAGAAAAGAAAAAAAAAATTAAGAAAAGTTTTAAAGATTAAACAATATTTGTATAATAAAATATAACAAAATGAAATAAATAATAAAATAGAATTTTAAAACTACAAAAAATAGTAAAAATAATGAAAATAATAAAAAAATATTCTTGCAAAAGAGAAAATAAAAATAATTTTGTGTCTTTCTGTAACGAAGAAAAAGAAAAGAAAAAAAAACACAATTTCAAGAAAGACAGAAGCAAAAAAAACAACAAAAGAAAAACAAAACAACAACGAATAAATAAATGAACCAGCAAACAGAATGAAACCCAAATGAAGTTAACACTCAGTGTCCCCTAGAACTTGAGCTATGAAGCACTCTATATAGTCCATACACGAAGCAAGCAGAGAGACTTGTGCTGGTTGTCTAGGGGATGTGCTTGGAGGATGCATTTGTTTGGGGCTTGGTGTAATGGCTCCATTCTCCACTATGTGGAGCTACTTAGTTTACTGGGTTGGATGCGCCTGCGTATGCATGTGCAGGAGAGGTGGAAATGGCCTCACCCAGCTTCCTAGTCTGTGGCATAGGAACTTCATGCTCTCATGAAGCCCCTCCTTTGTCTCAGGGCTCCTTCCACTCCTTGCCTCTACCCTGTCCATGTCCAAGCCTCAGCCTGCCAGGCAGCACCTCCCTTCAGAGTTTTATCTCAGGTGGGGCTGTGTTTCAAAACCCCTCTCTGCAGAGACCCCTGTGACTTGGGCCCATGCCAACTCTCTGGGAAAGGGTCTTGCTGAGCAACAACCGGGTGCCTGCTTGCCCCAGAAAATGATTGTGTAATTACACAGTGACGCTTCTCCCCCGTGGCACATGAACCCCTCAGACCTCGCTGCCTGCTCCTGGGTATTGTCACTACTTCCTCCCCAGAGCACCAACAGGCACTAAGCACCAGAATTTCAGACTCTGTGCTCCACTGTTTATATAATCCTAATGGTGTTGAAATCCTTTCCTTTCTCCCTGTCAATGGTTTTGGGGAACAGAATTCTTGTTCAGTCCCCTGTGAGTGTTTTCACTCTTTCTTTCTCTCTCTCTCCAGCAACTTTTGGGGGAGTGCTTTTCTTGCATGATCCCGATTTACTGCACTCTCCCCCTTTCTCTATCCTCTATCTGAAAAAAAAAAAAAAAAAAACAGCTCCCTACCCTCTGTGGCTTCTCTCTCTCCCACTTCACCCCTCCACATTCCTGAATTCTGAATTCTGCTGAATTCTGTGGCTCAGGTTACGCAGATTGTGGTGTTAATCCTCATATCAATTTCCTAGGTGTGCAAAATGGTTTGGTGCTGATCTAGGTGCATTTCAGGGACATGACAAGCTGAGGGTTTCCATCCTCCTCCACTATCTTTCTTAGACCCCTGCTTTCCTTTGTTTTTAGCTATTTACTTCCTTTGTTCTTTTATACTGATCTTCAGTTTGACTTTGCTGAAGTCCACATAGAAGTTCAACTATATCCAAAGACTAAGATTTTGACATCACAAAGGTTGATAAATAGAACCTGAATTTAAGATGTCAAATCACTCTTAGATATCAGTACACATTCCTAGAAAATCCCATTGTTGAGATAATGGAATTATGATTAATACAAGATTGTTACTCCATGCTACGTTGTTACCTCATGTCTGTAAATAGACATTAATATTTTAAAATTCCACTTACAAATTAAGACAATTTTAATGCATATTTTTATGTGAAAACTTTGATGCTGTTGATTTTTAAATTTGTAGGAAAAAAAACAAAACATTATTATTCTACTATATATTACTACCAAACTAACTTTATTTTACAAAATTCAGCCTGGATTGTTGAAGTTGTACCAGTAACAATTAATGAAAAATTCAAATGCTTATATTTTACTGTAAATTTCCATCCAACTTGTAAAATTAGTAGCTGTATATTAAAATTTCCAAAAGAAGAATTGAGAGTCGCTATTGGAATACATTTTAGTGATTAAAGTAGTCAGGAGGGTAAGTTGTAATATAAAAACTACTCATTACGAGCTTATGACTATGGGCTAGTTAATAATTTATTTAAAATTATTTCTTCAACCAAAAACTTGCTGAAGCTTAATATAATACTGTATGATAAAGATTTAATAACTATTTGTTCTTATTTTACATATTTTGGACAGTCAGGACACAAATACAATATGAACTCATTTACACTGGATTTTGCTTTTGAAAAGATTTTCCAAAATAATAGTAGTACTCTTGAGGCCAATAATAACTGAATTTATGACTACTTAATTAGGCTCTGTAGTGATTTTCTTTATTGCATTTGCTCATTATGTTAGTAAAATGAACACGATGCTTATTTTTATGTGAGCACTTAATATCCACAAGATGCCTGTATAAATTAAATCTGGTGCACAAATGTGTCTTCCTAAACAAATTTTTCCTTTCCCTTTTCTAGACAATCCCAAAGAGATGACTCGTGTGGCTGTTTTTGTCAGAATTTTGGATGTTAATGACAATGCCCCACAATTTGCAGTGTTCTATGACACTTTTGTATGTGAAAACGCCAGACCAGGGCAGGTGAGCAACCATAGGACTTAAAAGCTTTGGAATATTTTAGTGGCTTCTTAAATATTTTCTTTTCCTAATCTTAAGA
The DNA here is from genome assembly GCF_018350215.1 of Panthera leo. Classification (NCBI taxonomy): domain Eukaryota; kingdom Metazoa; phylum Chordata; class Mammalia; order Carnivora; family Felidae; genus Panthera; species Panthera leo. The sequence continues at coordinate 219,289,558 of NC_056679.1, forward strand.
AGAATGAGTAAACAGAGATAAAAACAATCATATAAGTACCAGCAATATAATTTTTTTAAAGGTTGATGTTGGGGTGCCCGGTGCCTGGATGGCTCAGTCAGTTAAATGTCTGACTCTTAATTTCTGCTCAGGTCATGATCTCATGGTCATGAGATCAAGTCCCTCATTGGGCTCTGTTCTGGACATGGATGCTGCTCAAGATTCGCTCTCCCTCTCCTTGTGCCTCTCCCCTGGTTATGCTTCACCTCTCTCTCTCTCTCTCTCTCAAAAAAAAAAGCTGATGTTTTTAGAATTAAAAAATGGTCTGAATGACAATATAGTGAGTTTCATATTTCTTTTGTGCAGTTAAAAAGAAAATATAAGACATTATTGTTGCCACAACAGTTAAGGTGTAAGAAGAAATAGCTTTCACTTGTTAAACTTTCAAGCACAAAAAACAGGGAGAAAAAAAAAACTGCTCTTTCTTTAGATGAATACTGTAACTGCTAGAGAAATGGGAGATGGAAGTTAGAAAAAACACAGACAGATACATGGGATCAGCTAGACAGTGCATCAATATTCCAATGAATGCAAATGATTTGAAAGCAGACTGTAGGATTCACTCCTTAGATTTATACTTGTATTTCATCATTATAGCAACACTTAGAGTGCTTAATGACTTAGTTTTTGTCCTTTAAAACATTCTTTATACATCAGCTTTGTTTATAACTCTTTAAGTCTTTTCCTCAGTGGACTCATTTTGTTGTTTGCAAAACTCCAGTGTATATGGCTGAAAGAAATGCTCTTAATTGGTTTGAGTGCTATCTTCACAGAAGGAAGCTGCATGTTATAAATAATAATTGGGAATCAAATGTGTTTTATTAAAGGAAGAGGACCCATCCCAAAACTGTATTATGTTTTGACATCATTTGATGCTCTTTATAAACATCAATGTCATTGTTACATTTTTATGCAAATTACATTGTGGAATAACACAAATTCTTCCTTCTGAAGATTCTAACAGGAATTCAATAGCCTGTCTATTGTTTGAAATGGCAAAATTGCTGCAATTGGATTCATTTTTTATTTGAAAATGTTATGGAAATGTTTAATTTGGAATATTTAAATGACAAAGCTACTTCCGACCTACTTCTTAATGAAACAATGTTTGCCCTGAAAATACTATTCCAAATAGTCCTCTGCTTGGCAGGCTCAGCATGATATAAGTTGAAGGCTTTTCTCTAAAGAGATAAATTACCCACTTTGCAACTGCCTTATGCATTGCTTTCTCTATGGTTATTCTATTTGATTTTCAAGAGATATCTTTTCAGAGCATTTGAATCATTTTAAATACTGATTTCCAAATGTATTCAAAATATACAAAATAAGGGATTATTTTTTTTTCTTTATGCCTCTTTTTAAAAAAATATATCTGGTTTAGTAACTTTATATTTTTTGGACTTTAAAAACCACTTGGCGTATTGAAGGAAAATAATAACATAGAAGAAAATTTTAATTTAAAAAGTAACCTATTTTGACCAACTTGATAGGAATAACATGATTAATAATTTTTGTCTAATTATCTGAATGTGCAATAACTTCCCATAGTAGTTATTATTTTTAATGTTTATTAATTTGTTTTGAGAGAGAGAGAATGAGAGAGAGTATGAGCAGGGAAGGGGCAGAGAGCAAGAGAGAGAAGAGAATCCCAAGCACACTCCACACTGTCAGCAAGGAGTCAGATGTGCGACTTAAACCCATGAACCATGAGATCACAACCTAAGCAGAAATCAAGAGTCAGAGGCTTAACCAACTGAGCCACCCAAGTGTCCCCATAGTAGTTATTTTTAATAAGATCAGTTTGTTAAATATCATTTTGGTCTCACAGGCTGAAAAATGTTTCTTAAACCAAATACTTATGTACTCAATGATGGAATTCTAGGTTACAGCATCCTAGGAGGTAAAACTAAGGTTTGGAAAAGTCCTTAACTGAAACTTCCTTGAAATTTATTTGTTAACTCTGCCTTCCTTCCTTCTGGGAAGTAGGAGCTTCTCAGGGCTTCTGGGTGTGATTTAGTTGTTTATAGAGGATTTCAAACAAACTAATTCTCTGAATTAAGTGCCGAATAAAAGTAGCACTTTGAACAGCAGTATAGGAAATGATTCCATTTATTTGATGCGTGGACAAAACGAGAAGACAGAGATAAAGTTAACTACCATCTCCTCCTCCTTTTCTGCTTATTCCCTGATCTAAGGGTAGGAGACTTTCCCCCTTGGAAAAGATGGAGCTTACAATTGATGTAGCATTAACAGTTCCTTCTTGTGCCTGAACTAGGCTACTTGAGTCTTCATCTTTTCCATCACAGAAAGAGTCTCTTGGGAAAGGAGAGGAAAGAAGACCGGCTGTTTCATTTCTCATTGATTTTCAGTCAATAAAATATATTTTAATAATTTTAATCATTATGGGAAGGGAATACAATTTCTGTCTCACAGATTTCCCAGAGTCTCCCCAGGGAGGAGTGCTACTTGTATTCACCCACAGATAGTATCTGAGCTCCAGGCTTTTATCAAACCCCAAATATCCCACTACATATCTCCATGGCACAGTGTTTAGTTACTTACCAGCTACTGAAAAGGGTACTTTTTACCAGAACAAAGGTAATTTTTGCATCAATGGAAACTACTACTCTAACCACTGGCAATGCTAATGATCACTGAAACACCTTCTTGCTGAATTGAGATTGTTTTAGAATAGCCTAGTAAAAATACAAACCAATTATGTTACAGCTCAAGAGATACAATGTAAATGACTTATCAGTGTCTGTTCTTCATATGCTGAAAATGAATACTAGACAACACCAGTGTTTTTGTTTTTGTTTTCCATAATGTGGCAACCTATTGTGTTGGAAGTGATCTAAAATGAATTTGTCAAATTCAAAAATGAATTTGTCTCTAGCAGGAATAAAATAGTGAGTACTTATACAGAGAGATAGGGGATATCTCCTTCTTGTTGCCAACTTATGATTTCTATTGCAAATCAACTCAAATGTATAATATATATATACATAGTATATATTATATAATATAATATATTTATATTTATATTGTATTATTTAATATATTATATATTATATTTATATATTATATGCATATAATGTACATATATGATATGTATATGATATGTATATTATATTTTATGATATATAATATATATTATGTATATATATTATAATATATTATATATATTATTATATTATAATATATATTATGTATATATATTATAAATATTATTATATTATAATATATATTATGTATATATATTATAATATATATCATAATATATAATATGTATGTGTATGTGTGTATATATATATATATATATATATATATATATGCCCATATGTATATGGTACATATGCCAAAACAAATAAGCACACATATACCAAAACAAAATACAGTTGATTCTTGAACAGCATAGGGGTTGGTTACTTTCTTTATAACATTTAAAGAAAATATACCAGTGAATCACTAATTTTAAAATCAATGATGCTATCATGTTTTATTCAAACAACATATTTTAATTAAGAATTTTTGCATAAGGGGCGCATGGGTGGCTTAGTCAGTTAAGTGTCCAACTCTTGGTATCAGCCCATGTCTTGATCTCACAGTTCGTGAGATTGAGCCCCATGTTGGGCTCTGCACGGACAGTGAGGAGCCTGCTTGGTGTTCTCTCTCTCCCTCTCTCTCTCTGTGCCCCTCCCCCATTCTCTCTCTCTCTCTCTCTCTCTCTCTCTCTCTCAAAATAAATAAATAACTGCTAAAAAAATTAAAGAAAAGAAATTTTGTGTAAGGAGACCTGGGTGGCTCAGTCGTTTAAGTGTCTGACTCTTGATTCCTGCTCAGATCATGATCTCATGGTTGGGCTCTGAGCGGAGCATGGAGCCCACTTGCGACTCTCTTGCTTCCTCTCTCTGCGCCCTTCCTCTGCTCACGAGTACATGTGAGAGCATGAATGTATATGCTCTCTCCCAAAATAAATGAATAAACATTAAAAAAAGGAATTTTTGTGTAAACCATTATAATTTCTTATATGTAAAGATGTGACCATTTTGTTCTCTGTAGTGTATTATTTTGATTTGTAAAAATAAACTGAAATTATAATTTTTAATCATAACTGAAAATGTATATTTATTATGAAACATTATAGTTTTTATTTTAAAAGGCCTACTTTTAAAGTTTTAGCTCGGGGCGCCTGGGTGGCGCAGTCGGTTAAGCTCCGACTTCAGCCAGGTCACGATCTCGCGGTCCGTGAGTTCGAGCCCCGCGTCAGGTTATGGGCTGATGGCTCGGAGCCTGGAGCCTGTTTCCGATTCTGTGTCTCCCTCTCTCTCTGCCCCTCCCCCGTTCATGCTCTGTCTCTCTCTGTCCCAAAAATAAATAAAAAACGTTGAAAAAAAAAATTAAAAAAAAAAATAAATAAAGTTTTAGCTCTACTTTTAAGTTTCTATCATTTTGTCTGTATGTGTGCCAACATATTAATCTTAATGATTTGTATAAACATAAAAATTATACTTAGTCTACTATCTTTCTTGATGTTATTTCATTTGTCATTTTTCCCCTCAACTTATTCTTATAAATCACTATTTAAAAGTATAATCTTTTAGACTGCCTGACAAATAAGAGTCATTCAAGAAATGTTTTTATAACTGAATTGATACCTCTTAAAGGGTATTAATTAATTCTTGTATAAACATCTTTCTCTTTAATTCCTTCACATATGTACCATTTTTAGTTGTGTATTGGATGGCTAAGCCATTAGCAATAAATCTTTGATTTCTAGTCAATCTTAAATTACCACTAAAGTTTCATTAAATAGTTATGTTTCATTTTAAAATATATTTTAAAATTATTCGAAGTTTAAATTATTTTTTTGGCTGCTTATTCTTAGATAATAAACATTTATCTTTGATCAAATTATATTTCTTTTATCATTTAGAAGGAAGTGGTTAAGGTTGTAAATAAATAGGGAGTACATAAAATTTATCACATTTTTATTTTTATAAGGTAATCTAGAAGAGACTAATTCAATACAGAAGAGTTAAAATAATTTATTTTTCATAATTACTTGATATAATGTTTTAAATTTGAAATCTCTTTTTAAATAAAAATCAGTAGCAAATATTTTGATCAAATATAGACACAATGTTAAAATGAGTCAATTTATTAAAGTATATTCCTTTTAGTTAAGCATAAATTTGACCATTTATATAAACATCAATATACAAGTTAACTTCTGAAGCTCTCTTGCAAATTAAGATATGCAAAAATATATATAAAATGTTATACATATAAATTAAAGACAAAATGGGTATATATGCAAATATTACATAGCTATATGTTATATATATATTTAATGATATTAAACATATATGGTCAAAGCACTGATCTGATTACAGTATAAGGTGTTACATTTTCTTGTTACCATATAGCATCTTATATTGTCTCTTATCCTTAAATAAGTCAGAGATGATCTTTATAAAATAACCATTTCCCATAGTATGCATATATTGAATTAAAAATATGTAATATTATTTACAGTACAGATGAAGTGAGCCATTACTGCTAAAGTAGACCATAATGTTTAAGTCCTTCATTTAAAAAGTTTTGCATAATATTATCTATATAATCTCTACTTTCTTTGAATAATTTTCACTTTACTTTTTTTTTGATAAGGAGAAAAGCCATAATCACAATAGTTTTCTGAATTTTTCCTACATTAGATAAACTCTTCCAGATCAATGTTTAAAGATGTGTGAAATAACCTACTCATTTCAAATGCTAAATTAATAAGGATGCAAAGAATATAATATTACCAGTTTTTATTTTGAAGAAATGGATAACATATAGGAGAAATTGAGAAGGAGGGACAGAAAGAAGCACGGAGGGAAGTAGAGAGACGAGGACTCTATTAAAATTAAAGTAATAACAAAAAAAAAAAGATGGAATAAGCCAAAGATACATGCACAAGGAAAAAAAAACAACTGCCTTTAAATTTAGACAAAATTGGATGTTAAAAATTACATATTGTTAAGCATATACCCATATAATTTGATAAATATGCATTTTTCTCTTTTCTCCAGCTAATACAGACTATAAGCGCAGTAGACAAAGACGACCCTTTAGGTGGACAGAAATTTTTCTTCAGTTTAGCTGCTGTCAATCCCAACTTCACAGTACAGGATAATGAAGGTAAATTTTAGAACACGGTCATTATGATTTAAGGTGACATTTACAACTTTTCCCCAAAGTAGCAATTAACATGTATGGTGTATTAATTTATTGATCTGTGTTACAAAATGTTTTCATAAGGTATTTAATCAGATTAATTTCTTGACAGAGTTCATTTTCTCAAAATCTCAAAAAAAATAGTAAATTATTTGAAAGAAATCTCTACATGAGTACTAATGAAAAGATTGGATCTTGAAAACATTAGAAAGGCTGGAAATAATCAGACACATGGGGTAGAGAAATGAATGACTCAGTGAGACCCTTGTGCAAATTTCAATGATACTTAGCAGCAACAGATTCACCAAAGCCAAGAAGGCATGGAATATGGGTCAGAAGAAAGAGAAGTAACCATATTAGCCTGTGAGGGTTTAAGTGCAAAAGCAGTTGCAAGGACAAGATATACTATTCTTTTGTGTAATATGTAAATATTACGATGTCTCTGTGATCAAAAATACTGAAATTACATTTCTTGCATTCCCAAAAAGAGCAAAAACAGATTTTCATAGGAAAAAATATGAAAATAGTTACTATTTTTAAAAAGTTGAACAGCTTTATTCTTTGAAAAATATATGTGGTAATTATCTTAGTCCAAAAGTGTGTAGAGCTTAACCCCCCCCCCGCCCCGTAATAAGTATATGTTAAACTAACAATATCAGGTGATCTTTCCAAAATGGCATACATATTTTAGAGTAAGTGTAAATATGGTTATTCTTAAAATAAATGTAATAACTACCTTACTACCTTGGCATATTTGGAAATACCTTCATAACGATGTAGCTACACTGGTAGAGGCAGATGGCTATATCACCTCTAGGTGGCTTTCAGAATATCAGAAAGAAGTTGAAGATAATGGATAGTTTTACATTAACCCAATTTTTATTTGAAATATTTGATATGGTAGAAAGTGCACAAATCAGTTGAAGAGAGGGCACCCACTGGTAACATCTGTTTACTAAATTGGAGTTTCTGAAATGTCTGTTTTGTATCCCTCTGAACGTCTAAAATAATTGTGATGGGAAAAATTAGCCTAGGGTTGGCAGATAAGACACAAAATGTCCACTTTCATCTGCATATCAGTAAAACAACACCCATTATTTTATTTGCTGAATCTGGCATCCTATATATGGAACGTAGACTGGACATCCCTAATACTGAACTGGCAACATCATTCATCTTTCTAAGCGTGTTTTAATTTATGTTCCTGTTAAACCAAGCCCTGGCTCCCAATAAACCACCTCTCAATTTTGAAAAGTATTAGAGACTTGAAATAGTGTTACCTTATCACAACATTTCACAGTTACTAGGTAAGCACCTTTAGGCTAATCTTAATTCAGTTCTCACAAGTAGTGGCATCTTCCTATATTTGGGAGAGTTCCTGATCTTATATGAGTTACTCAGAGCAAGCGTTGAAGCCTTATAAATATACATCTGAACATGTCACTATATAGAACACCACTAAAGTCAGATGGAATATAGGATATAATCCTGCATAAAGTCACTAATTTGTTATCGTGCATTTTGAAAGAAATTCTATTGAGAAATGGAATTGCTCTTCTTGAGAAAATACCCTTGTGTTTATCTATATGTTCAGCTTAAAAAACTTTATGGTATAAGTTTTTAAAATTTAATTTCTTGCTTCTGTGATAACACACTTGGAGCTTTTAATTGTTAAGATTCCCTTACTTTCCACTAACATAGATTGAAAGCATAATTATATGATGACTTTTTGAATATTTAATAAAATGGTTTGAATAGAATGGCTAGTTTAGGGCAAAATGACATTTTGTTCTGCAATATAATAAAACTATTGTAGATAAAATTAACATTTAGAAACTTTGGAAAAGTTAAAAAAGGGAAAGGCAAGAAGATCTAAATATAACCATACACTAACACCTGTTGTTTTTTGTGTTGTTGATTTTAGCCATTCTGACAGGTGTGAGGTAGTATCTCACTGTAGTTTTAATTTTTATTTTCTGATGATCAGTGATATTGAGCATATTTTCATGTGTCTGTTTGCCATATGTATGTCTTTTTTGTAAAAAATGCCCATTCTTGTGCCCATTTTTTAATTAGATTATTTGTTTTTTTGGTGTTGAGTTTTGTAAGTTCTTTCTAGATTTTGGATACTAACCCCTTATCAGGTATGTCATTTGCAGATATATTTTCCAGTTCTGTAGGTTGCCTTTTAGTTTTGTTGATTGTTTCCTTCGCTGTGTAGGAGCTTTATCTTTTGATGAAGTGCCAATAGTCTATTTTTGCTTTTGTTTCTTTTGCCTCAGGAGACATGTCTAGTCAGAAGTTGCTATGGCTGATATCAAAGAGGTTACTACTACCTGTGTTCTCTTCTAGGATTTTTGTGGTTTCAGATCACACATTTAGGTCATTCAGTCTTTAATCCATTTGGAATTTATTTTTGGGTTTGGTGTAAGAAAGTGGTCCAGTTTCATTCTTTTGCATGATGTCATCCAGTTTTCCCAACACCATTTGTTGAAAAGACGGTCTTTTCCCCACTGGTTCTTTCCTGCTTTGTCAAAGATTAACTAACCATGTAGTTGTGGGCTCATTTCTGGGTTTTCTGTTTTGTTCTGTCGATCCATATGTGTCTATTTTTGTGCCAGTACCATACTGTTTTTATCACTACAACTTTGTAATGTAAGTTGAAGTCTGGAATTGTGATGCCTCCAGCTTTGGTGTTTTCTTTCAAGGTGGCTTTAGCTATTTAGGGTCTGTTGTGGCTTCATACACATTTTAGGATTGTTCTTCTAGCTCTGTGGAAAATACTGTTGGTATTTTGATAGGGATTGCATCAAATGTGTAGATCGTTCTGGGTAATATAGAGATTTTAACAATATTTGTTCTTCTAATCCATGAGCGTGGAATGTTTTTCCATTTCTTTGTGTTCACTTCCATTTCTTTCATCAGTGTTTTATAGTTTTCAGAGGATGGGTCTTTCACCTCTTTGGTTAGGTTTGTTCCTAGGTATCTTATTGATTTTGGTGCTATTGTGAATGGGATTGATTCTTTAATTTCTCTTTCTGCTGCTTCGTTATTGGTGTATAGAAATACAACAGATTTCTGTCCATTGATTTTGTATCTTGTGACTTTACTGACTTCATGTGTCACTTCTAACAATTTTTTGGTGGAGTCTTTTGGGTTTTCTATATGGAGTATCATGTCAGGTACGAATAGTGAGGGTTTTACTTCTTCCTTGTGGATTCGGATGGCTTTTATTTCTTTTTGTTGTCTGATTGCTGTGCCAAGGACTTCCAGTACTATGTTACACAACAATGGTGAGAGTGGACATCCCTGTCTCATTCCTGACCATGGAGGAAAAGCTCTCAATTTTTCCCCGTTAAGAATGATATTAATTGTGGGTTTTTCATATAGGGCCTTTATTATTTTCAGGTATGTTCTTTCTAAACTTACTTTGTTGAGGCTTTTGTCATGAACGAGTGTTGGCAATGATGTGGAGAAAGGGGAACCCTCTTACAGGATTGGTGGGAATGCAAACTGGTCCAGCCACTCTGGAAAACAGTATGGAGTTTCATCAAGAAGTTAAAAATAGAAGTACCCACGGTACAGAACTTTTACTACTATGTATTTACCCAAAGAATACAAAAATACTATTTCAAAAGGATGCATCCTAGTGTTTATAGCAGCATTATCTCCAATAGCCAAATTATGGAAACAGCCCAATCTCCTCTGACTGATCAATGGATAAAGATGAAGTGGTGTATGTATATATATAATGGAATATTACTCAGCCACAAAAAAAAAAAAAGAATGAAGTGTTGCATGGGTGGAGCTAAGCTAAATAAATCAATCAGAGAAAGACAAATACCATGTGATGTCACTCATATGTGGAATTTAAGATACAAAACAAAAGAACAAAGGGGGAAAAAAGAGATAGAGAGAGACAAACCAAGAAATACGTACTTACACTTAACTATAGAAAAGAAACTGATAATTGCCAGAGGAGAGATGGGGGTGGGGGGGTGAAATAGGTGATGGGATTAAGAAATGCCCTTGTTGGGATGAACACTTAGTGTTGTATGGAAGTGTTGAGGCACTATATTGCATACCTGAAATTAATACTACACTTTATGTTGACTAACTGAAATTTAAATAAAAACTTAAAAAAAGAAAAACATATATATCCATATGCCTATAAATACTAATTTTAGTGTAGGTTTGAGACTGGAAGAATTATATCCTAATACTTCTTGGAAGAAAAGTCAGATTTGCAAAATTATCAGGGTCACATTTTTTATTTTATTTTTTTAATTTGCAGGTGTACATCTTCTATTTTGCTAATCTCCTTTCCTAGCTTATGCAGTTAACCGATGTAGTAGAAATAACTTCTTACTAATAATTTAGGAAATGACAGTTTTATAGTCAACCACTATACCTGCAATAAATTATCACCGTTCTTTTTCTGTCCTACACGATTTGAGAAATTGGCTAACTCACTCCCTTCCCTGCGTTAGCATTTTACACAAGCTTATGGGATCGGCTAAATAAGACTAAGTGCATTGGATAAACGGAATAGAAAATTATCATGCAAGTATGTAATGATTTTATTGAAAAAATACTGATTATAGAAGGCAAGGATAAATCTTTGTTTATTAACGGTACCACCTCCATTTAAGGATACTGGCTGAGTTACCAGATAAAGAAAATTTCAGCAGCAATATACTGGGTAGTAGAATGCTAGTGTTTATTCAATCCTTACATTTCTCTGTGCCTCTGTTAGGCACCCCACATCAGCTGTCTTCCACCAGTACTTTGGGTTATATGTTATATTCATTTTAATGGGGGGAAATTAAAGTTCAGAAATATAAATAACTTGCTCACTGTTGTTCATATATTGGGACTCTTGAAGGGTTTGGAGTACATTGTTGATTTTAAGAGCGCAACTACACTTAACATTTGCCCATTCACATTTTTCTTCATGAAATTAGATTAGTGTGTGCTCTGTGTGTGTGTGTTTGTACGTAAATATACATGAATTTATAAATAAAAAAACATTTACTATGATTTTTTTTCTTCGTACGCATATGTATGTTTTCTGAAAATTCTGAAAACCAATATGCTATCATCCTTGCAATCCTTCTCATAAAAACTTGCCATTTTAAAAGCATTATCTGAAAATTAGTTGGAAATCTAATAAATAAGCATAGTATCAGATACCTCCAGCTATCTAATCTATCTTATCTTTTAGTTACACTGCATACACTTTATAGGAAAACTGACAGTAACTTTATAATTTACATGAACATCTTTTTACTTATATGTCAAACCATCAATGATCAAGATGAGAGAAAGGTACTATCCCAAGCCATTTTTAATATTTTCAAATTTATTTTAGATAATACTGCCAGAATTTTAACCAGAAAAAATGGATTCAATAGACATGAAATAAGTACCTATCTCTTGCCCGTGGTGATATCAGACAACGATTACCCAATTCAGAGCAGCACAGGCACGCTGACCATCCGAGTGTGTGCTTGTGACAGCCAAGGCAACATGCAGTCCTGCAGCGCTGAAGCTCTGCTCCTCCCCGCGGGTCTCAGCACTGGGGCCCTCATCGCCATTCTCCTCTGCATCATTATTCTGTTGGGTAAGAAACGTGTGTGAAAATATGATTATTTTTACATTGTATATTTGTAAATCAGAAATTCTGTTATCAAAATAAGTCTTCCGGGCGCCTGGGTGGCTCAGTCCTTAAGCATCAGACTTTGGCTCAGGTCATGAGTTCGAGTCCCACATTGGGTGAGCAGAACCCCCTCTTTGTGTGAGCCCTGTTTCTCTCTCTCTCTCTCTCTCTCTCTCTCTCTCTCTCTCTCCCTTGCTCACTTTCACCTTGTCTCTTTCAAAAAAAACCCAAAACTTTAATTTTAAATAAATAAATAAATAAATAAATAAAATATCTCCTCCCAAATTAACTCCAATATTTAAGACAGACATAGGTTAACCATAGGATATTGTTAAATTAAAATATTTTATCTGGTCAGATAGTTATTACATTTTTTTTAAATAAGACCGAAAGTTAGAGCTATTCGAAACATTTTTCAAAATCATACAATTTCTGAGTGGCTCAACGAAGGCAAGACCCTTTGCTGTTAGTTGTAGATAGATTTTTAGTAAATCTAAAGTTTATTTCCAGTTTTTTTGTTCGTATTATGGCTGGATGGAGGTCTCACTATCTTACCTTTTCATTGAAATAATGTTGAAATAAGCCTTTACCTGGTTCATTTTCCCTACAATAATACTTGATTTTATAACCTAGAGCAAATTGCTTTTTAACTGCCTTTGAATGAAAAATCTGATTAAGTTTACTCTCCAGTTGCATTATCTTAAAACTATTGTGCATATTCCTATGACCCTAATCAAAAAACATTGTATCTGACATTTTAAGAAGCAGTAAAATGAACTTGGATTTTGGATCCAATCTTAGTAAGTTTCATTATCCTCATTATTAGAACATTTTTTACTGGGTAGGGTCGTTTGGTTGATAATAAGTAATCTAAGGTTCAAAATCTTCACATCACAAGTTTATGTGCGTGCATGAATATATGAATTTAAGCAAAATAAAATGTCACATTTTCTCAAAGACTTGAAGAATAAACTTTTTTTTTTTTCCACTTAATGCTGGCCTATTTATTTTTTAACCACTTTGAAGGTCAAGAATACTTATCAATGGATTAAAACTTTATTTTGTGTTGCATTAAAAAAGTCCCTTGTTTGCCCTTTCACACAAGCTTGAAGGCAAGCAGCCTGACAGTCCTGTGTTAATAAAGAGAAAACAAAACAAAACTTCACATAATAATATAATTCTCTTAGTTCAGGCTGCTGTAACAATACCATAAACTGGATGGCTTGAACCACACACATTTATTTCTCATAGTTTTGGAGGCTGGAAAGTCCAAAATCAAGGCACTGGCAGGTTCCAAATTTGGGGAGGGCATACTTCCTAGTTGAAGACGGCCATCTTCAATTGTATCCGCACGTGGCAGACAGTAATCATCTGTTTGTTGCTTTTTATAAAAGCACTAAGCACTATTTCAATTCATGAGGGCCCCACTTAATGACTTAATTACCTCCTAAAGACCCCACTTCCAAATACCATCACCTTGGGGATTTAGGCTTTAGCATGAATTTTGAGAGGACATATTCCATTCATAATGATAATAAATTCCATCTCCTATAAGTGTATATTCTAAAGAATTTAAATAAATATAGATATTTCACTGTACATATATCTGGTAAAAGATTTTCTCTCTCTTTTCTTATCTAATTGAATTCACTTCTGTTTCCCCAAGTCATCATTTTAAAGGATCATCTCCAAAATGTTTGTGGATACTGAATGAGGGTGGGAAAAGTCATACAACCAGAGGGAATCTGAGATTAATATTCTTCCATCTTTTATGCTATTGCATTATGGTTAGTAAAATTATTGTCTTATTATTATTTGTAACTTGTCAGGGAAGTAGGGAAATGTCCTTTTTGAGTGATACACGTTTCTTTTTTTATTTTTTTTAATGTTCTTATTTATTTTTTGAGACAGAGAGAGACAGAGCATGAGCAGGGGAGGGACAGAGAGAGAGAGGGAGACACAGAATCGGAAGCAGGCTCCAGGCTCCGAGCTGTCAGCACAGAGCCCAATGCATGGCTTGAACTCACGAACTGCCAGATAGTGACCTGAGCCAAAGTCGGATGCTCAACCACCTGAGCCACCCAGGTGCCCTGAGTGATACACGTTTCTATCTGTACATCTACAATTGTTTAAGATGTATCTAGCTAAGGTTCACACATAGTTTCTGTAGGTAATTCAGTGTAGAAGCTGGAATTCACTCTTTGCCATCTTGTGGTCCTACAACTTATTTTTGGTCTCACATAAATACATACTTTCATGTAATACCTCAAAGATTGCTAAACCAAGAGTGTCTAATCAGGAGGTCACTTCCCCTCCACTAATTAAGACACTGTAAGAAAAAAAAAATGCAAGAAAAAAAATCTTTTTCTTTTAACAATGTAACAAAAAGAAATCTATGTAAATCCATCAGCAAAGCTATTTAACCCAAACCAATACCTCCATATCTTGCAAACAATGCTGCCTTTTTAATATTGTATAAGGATGTGAAAACTATGGGCATGTTTTTGTCCTTAACTGTTTTATTTGAAGCTGAATTCAATGTCTGTCTATTTTTTATGTAACACCTTATGTCACTATTCAATGCAAAATAGAAATAATGTCTGTACAATCAGGAGCTAACTTTAAACAGATCTTAGGAAAAAAAAAATAGGCAAAATATCTCACTGTATTTGAGAAATATCCCAGATGGCTTTAAAAATAAATCGCAAACACTGCACTTAAACCACCCTTCCTGGCCAAACCTCAACAATCTCTTCTCCCTTCCCCCCACCCCCCCACCCCCCAAAGGGATGGAAGGACAAAATTAATCTGAAATTCTAGCCTGTCCCCGAAAACCTAAGTAACTTAAGCTCCTTTCCAGTGCTTCCACTCGTCATTTATATAGTGCTTTTAGATGGACCGCTAATGAATCTTCTTTTCTTTTTTTCAAGTTATAGTAGTACTGTTTGCAGCTCTGAAAAGACAGCGAAAAAAGGAGCCTCTGATCTTGTCTAAAGAGGACATCAGAGACAACATCGTGAGCTATAACGACGAGGGTGGCGGAGAGGAGGACACCCAGGCCTTTGATATCGGCACCCTGAGGAATCCTGCAGCGATCGAGGAGAAGAAGCTTCGGCGAGACATCATCCCGGAGACGTTATTCATACCGCGCAGGACTCCCACGGCCCCGGATAACACAGACGTCCGCGATTTCATTAACGAAAGGCTGAAAGAGCATGATCTCGACCCCACCGCGCCCCCCTACGACTCCCTGGCAACCTACGCCTACGAAGGGAACGATTCCATCGCGGAGTCTCTGAGCTCCTTAGAATCGGGGACCACTGACGGAGACCAAAACTACGATTACCTCCGAGAGTGGGGCCCCCGGTTTAACAAGCTGGCCGAAATGTACGGTGGCGGGGACAGTGACAAAGACTCTTAACCTAGGCTATCGATTCCGTTCCAACAAGAGGAGGTAACTGGACGGGCACCGTCCCCCCCTTCACAATATTTGATATTCAGGAGAGTTTTCCTGCCACTCAGCACAATTTTTTCCCATTTACTTCTTAATTTGTTCATTAATTCCATTAATTCTTTCCTGTAGGATGTCTCATGGAAAATATGCGAAATTTTATTTAATCACTTCCAAGAGCCAAAGCTATGGAAATTCAGTGTTGTCCATCTTAGAAATAAAAGATAATTTCAGAAACACGAACAGGATAGGAACCTCACAAGCCGCTTCTGTTAGATACACGTCCTGCCCTTGCAAATGAAGCTTTTATAAAAAATAAAAAAATAAAAAAAAAGGTGAAGAAAAACATTTAAGGTATATCCTGTTCTGTACATTAAATTAAAAAAAAAAAAAAAAGTACATGTGGTGTTAGTAGGTGTGATATGCAACCTGGTATACAAACGTTTGTGCAATTTCATTTCATCAAATTCTATCTGCTAATGTTTTATATTTATATTTTTGTATTTATTTTTAAAAAAAATAAACAAGTTTTTACAACTACTTTGTCTCCAGCTTCATTTCTTTTCCTAGGAAGAAGAAGTTTCTTCATGGACTGTCTTGGTACAAAAGTCCACTGAATGCAGGTAAGGGCACAAAGTCATTATTGTTACTTTGAGACATCTAAACAAGTTAATAGGATATAGGTATGAATTGTTTTTCCAGTGAGTTTTGTTATGCTCTGATACGTGAAAAACTTGTCAAATTAAAAGTAATAGTCATGTACCATTAAGCCGATTTAAAAACATGGCTGTCTTTATGCTAAATATCCCCAGACATCAGCAATACAGTCATTTCATTTTGTTCATATTCATTAAAATAATATCTGAAAGAATATAACTTTTTTTATTTTTGTATGACATTTGTTCTTTGAGTTTTACAGGTAAGAATAGTTGAGACAGATTTCGTACTGAAATAATCCTTTAATGGAAAATATACTTGCTTCCCATGGTGACTTTGAAAATGCTTAGTTATGATAGTAATAATGCTGAATATTCCATTAAGATACAGCATCGTGATTATGTCAAGTTTTCAAAAAGGCATTATAGATTTATTTGTAATTAAGTCTGTTTTTCTGTCAATGAATGATTCAATAGAAAGGAAAAAAAAAATACTGGCAGTTAATTATCTGGTGTCCCTGAGATTCACAAAAGCCAACTGCCACCAACTGCTCTCTTGTCTCTCAAGCTCCAAATATGATTTATTTATAAATGGAGCTCTCTGTTGGGCCTACACTAGGAAGGCGCATTCCCTGCTGAGGAAATCATAAACAATACCAAAGATTTGTGTGCTTTCCAATTAGTGAAAATGCTATGCTTTTGGAGTGAGAGTACAATATTGACATATCCTTAGTGCAGAATTATTTATTTCAGTCTTCTTGGATGATATTTCCCCCCCAACTTCCAGGCTGAAAAAGCATACATTTCACTGACTACAGACAGTTTGTGTGGTAATATAATTGTGAATGAAAAACAACCTATGTGGTCTAGTTAAAATTAGTCACATTACAAGGCTGATACATCAGATCATAGTAAAACCTAACTTGGTTCACTTATTGTATTTCAAGATGCCATGCATATACCCAGAAGGCTGACTAAAAAGGACAGAGTTTATTTATTTATTTATTTTTAATTTTTTTTTAAATGTTTATTCGTACTTTGAGAGACAGAGCATAAGTGGGGGAGGGGCAGAGACAGAGAGGGAGACACAGGATCCGAAGCAGGCTCCAGGCTCCAGGCTCCGAGCTGTCAGCACAGAGCCCGACACGGGGCTCGAACTCACAGACTGTGAGATCATGACCTGAGCTGAAGTTGAACGCTTAACCAGACTGAGCCACCTAGGTGCCCTAAAAAGGACAAAGTTTAAAAGGGAAAATAAATGAAATAAAACAAAAACTAAACAGAAGGAAAAGAAAATCCTGAATGTCCTAGGATCATTCATTCAAATAAAATCAACAAAAATTGGAAAAATTAGAAGAAAGTATATTTTACAAACATTTCACAATAATTATGATTAAAAACATAATATTCATTTGGTTGAAAATTAGTTTATAAATTTCCAGCATTAACTATTTTTATTAATATTGGATATCAGTAATTGGAATTCTTGATCTGAATATTTTTAATTATCCTCATCAGATAATTTCAAACTGACATTAACTTGCTCTGTCACTTTTTTTTTATCATCCAATTTTAATAAATTTAAGAATTGTAGCAGTGATCTCTAGTATCATCCAAATCAGGTTTCCAAAATTATCGTTAAGGAGATTGATCAGCCGGGTTTTCTGCCTATATCCTATGTTGTACAGAAATCATTTTTCAGAGTTCTGAAGCAGTCCTTGGTAACAGATATCCTATTATTTTTTGATAATGAAGGTTACGTGTTAAATTTCTTGGAGATCCTGAAATGAAAAAGTACCCCTATAATGCCCTGCTCAGACTCTCTCAGTAGTCTCCCTTACATGATGCTCTGTTAAGGAATGCCCAATACATAGGTTATTATATGTCTAAGTTTTTGTTTTTATATTGCAAATGGGGAAAATGTCTCTCAGTATCATGATATTGATTACATCAGATAACTGTGGGTTTTTCATTTATTCATCCATTTATTTTTTCATTCATCAAATATTTTGAGCATCTATTATAAAAACCAAAAGGTGTTCTAGACCCTAGGGAAGTGATAATAAATTATACATGATTTTTGTATATGTGTATAATCCCTCTATTACTGAAAATGCAAAAAATGGTAAAATAGTTATCAAAATACTCAGTATTTATAATAAAATACTTAACTTCCACTGTGATTAACTTTTTTAAACACAGAGAAAAATTATTCTGCCATCCTTTATCATGCTTGAAATATTCGGATAAGTGAAATAAAATGATTTATAACCTTTAGTCATTAGAAATGGCGATTAAGTCAATCAATTCTCAATTGATTTTATTTTCAACAAAATATCAAAGAAAGTTTATGCAATGATAAATTAATACTCTTAGGCTGAGTGTCTATATAGTCAGGTAGATATGTCACACAGTGAAAAGAGTTCCAGTGATTCCTTGGGAGACTTAAACATATAAATTATGAACAATTAGATGTCTAAGATAGTCTCAAAAATTTTAAACCCCTCAGATTTCAGATTGAGAATTACGAGTATCTGGTTCATTGACTAACACATCTACCTAAGTGTCTGTATATGTCTTCATTATGCCTTCACCAGCTACACCCCCCTTTGCTGGCCTTTGTTGCCTGGCTTAGGCTGACCATAGGCTGCAGCTCCCCTGCCCTGTGGACTTGCGCCTGGGCGGGCACCCGTAGGGGGCGCTGCAGGAAGGCCTGGCCAAGCTCCCTGGTGGCCATAAATGGAAATCTCGCTGACTCAGATCTGCCCGAAGTGTAGCCTGTTCCAACTGAGTTTGAAATACAGCCAACCTTTGGTCTCCTTTTATCATCTGGTCGGCTGGCGGGACTCCCCCGTTGCTTTGAAAGAGTGCAGTGAGGAGTTCAGAACTTCCACTTGGTGACCAGGTTATCCTGCAGGATGTGAATAGTGTGAGGCAGCAGCTAGTCGCATGGGCTGTCTTTCCCCTTTTACGCCAATGATATGCTCAAACCCAAGACTTTGCAGTCGTTTTGGACCCTGCTGTTTCTTGTAAAGCCCACATCCGAGAAGGTGGTTTCACTTCATTTGTAAAACATACACGGGATCCCACCACTTCTCTCCATTTCCATCATTCTACCCTAAACCAACACACCTTTTCTCAATTACTAGGAGCAATTAACTTCCTCACTGGTCTCTCTGTTGCTACCTTGCCCCACTTACACTCTGCTGTCAGCATTGAGGTCTAAGAAATATTTTCAAAATCCCATTTGGAGGTTCCCCGGTTCTAAACACTACTCTTTTCATTTTAGTCAGAGTAGAAAGCAAAATCCTCATTTTATCCTTAAAGCCTTTGCAAAGAACATTCTCCCATTTATTTCCTGTGCCGCAGCAGCTGACCCTTTGTTGTTGCTGGCATTCCTGAGTTCACGCTGACCATTCTCTCTTCCCCAGCTTGCGTCCCTACCTTGTCCAAATTCTTTAGTAAATGCTAGTTTTAAATTGAGGCCTTACTCTGTCCAACCTACTTGAAAGTTATAGTATTTCCCTAGACTGTCCTCATTGCTCTGATACTGCATACGTTTTCTCTCTAACACTACTAACTTTGCTACATGACGTAATTGTTTACTAAGATTATTTTCTGTCTCTCTCAAATAGAATGTAAAATTCATGAGAGCATGGATTTTGTGTTTTGTTCTTTGTGATGCCCAATAAACAGAACTATATCTGTTTAGGTGCTCAATAAACATTTGTTGGAAGAATTAATAAATATTGTACTATTGGATTTATCACATATTATACTTAATTTTAAACATGTATATGTATATATATATATATATATACATATACATATATATGTATATATATATACATATACATATTATTTGCATATGATATTTCTGCCTCCTTCTTTAAACAGTGAACTACTCAAAGTTAT